>NC_063190.1:15777944-16077944 GCF_017589495.1 Alosa alosa | reverse complement strand
GACAGTAATCAGCCATTGAAAGCACAGAAAGGTGCCTTTCCTTCAACTGAACATTTTGTAATGAACTTAATGTGTCACTGCATCTAAATTTGGAGTGTAGTTCATGTTGAGTATTGTATTTGCTGCAGTATTTATTAAACACAGAGCCATGTCTGGGCAGTGGAGGGGAATGAATATCATTGGCAGCAAGACTATTTTAATTAACATTAGCCCAAAGTTAATGTTAATTTTGGGTGTTCTCTGTGTGTTTTGCCTCTCTTGAGATGTTGGTCTTTCTTGTGAACAATTTCACATGAAAGGTGTCGCTAATTGCAGCCATCTGGTGAGGAAATAGGCCCTGGCCGGCTGGTAGGGTGTGCTGAGGAGCGACGGCAGCCAGCCACCGGTTGGTCGAGGGAGTGAGTGAGCAAGCATCGAGTGGGACGGAGGGAGCTGTTAGTCACTCGTCGGCTGAGTAAGGTTGCGTGGCAGCACTGACACAGTCCAGAGGAATGAAGGGGTGTCCCCCCCTTATAATCAAACAGCAAAGAATGCAGCTCTGTCAGCTCTGCTGACATCAGAAAAGAGGTGCTGCTAAAGCTGACAGGACTCTGGACTATGGAACTGATTTCCGGCTTATGTCCTGCACCCTTTCTTGCTCCTGTGGGAGGCAGATGAATATTCTAGATTTACCTGTGTTCCCCATAGTATCCATGTCTCAGTGCTAAGCCCATTATCCTAATCTGTCTGAGAGTTTTGATAGGAATAATAAAATGGCAGTATGAAAAATGGAAATCTGTACAGTATAAATAACTATGTTACAAATATATTATTACTAATGTTGTATTCGTCATTGTTGTTGTATGTATAATTTTGTCTTGATTTTCATTCTTCATCCTTTTAAGTTGGCCAGTTGTGAGAAGTCTCTGGTCCATGTGACTGAGTCCTGCAGTCATGTCCAGTGCTGCTGGGCACAGCTATTTTAACACAGGAGTGGCCAAGCTGACCTGACCCACTACATAGTTCTTACTTAGTGATCTCAGTGATATTACTGCTTTTACAGCCAATGGCAACAGTTCAATATCAATCAGATGTGGACATGGATTTAAGAGATCATGAAGAGAGATACTTAACCAGAAACTGTTGTCAGATAGTATAAAGCTATTGAGCTAAGTTGATTTTCAATAAGACTGTTGAAGTAGTTCGGTGGTTTGTTTGGTAGTTTATTGAAGGAATTAATAGTACACTCTTGTAAAAATGCTACTGATTGTTTTCCTTGACTATTTGCCTGTGATGGAGATAATATTTTATAAAGGTTCTTAATACTTAATGCTTAACACTTAATAGTTTCTATGCTGCATCTGATGGAGCCCTGCTATATACTGATTTTGTGAGGTCTGCCCAGCTTTAAAGTGAAGCCAAGAGGCAGAGAATGGATTGAGGGGATCAGTTCCTGTTCCTTTTGAACAGCACAGATGCTCTCTTTGAACTGTGTAGCTTGACTTTGTGTTGAGTTGAGCCTTAATGATATAAACAGACTTGGGCATCCACCACTTAGTCTCCCAAGCCTCAGTAATCTAAAGGATACGTTTTTTAGCCCACTGTAAGAGTTCTCTCTCTGTCATATGCTCTCGTACACTCTCTGTTGACTGATACCACAAGGCTATATGTGTAACATCTCAAGGCGTGAACAAAAGTGTGTCGTATGCATTTCCCCACATGACTACTCGGGGTGAGACTGGTCCTCCAGTGCCCTAATGAGGCAGGCAGCTGCTGCACCTCAGAGTCGGGCCGAGTCATCCCTCCCTCCCCCGTGCGCCGTGCTGCGGCTTGCTGGCCGCTAGGTATGGAAATGAAAAGTAGCAGTTAGTCCAGCGGCAGTGTGTAATTAATGTGCGCCACACTCGCCTGCACAGTCCTGGCCTTGTTTGAGTTTGCCCTGATGAGAGAGCAAACACACCGAGTGAGTCACAGTGTTCTTTCGCCTCTGTAGCGGCTTGAGCAGTGGCTTGGCCTGAATTTCACTGTGTGTGTGTGTGTGTGTGTGTGTGTGTGTGTGTGTGTGCCAATGGCTTTTTGACAATAATACAAAGTGAGGGGCAGCTTTGTCTCAGTTGGATCACTGCTATTTGCCCAGCTTGCTGAATTTACTTCACCTGAGCCCAGAAGTCGATTGCTGAAGCAGTCTGAGCTACTGCTAAGCTCAAAGGAGGAGCGTCTGGTGCATTCCACAACTCTAGAGAGCTCTGTCTGTTTTCTCATTCAGCCTTTTCATGATCTCCATTGATCAATGGTTTACACATAACAACACAGACGCATTAATGGCCCCTCTGTCCATGCATGTTTTTATTTAGTTTTTATTATTTGCATGTCTTGCAGTCTTTTATAAGAGGTTAAAAATTGGGAGATTCTGTTTAATGACCAGTTCTCCACATCAGCACCGAAAGTGGATCAATCACACAGAAGGTGGGATGTTGAACACGTTTGCTTGAGGTGACACCAGGCTGTAGTTTCGTAAAATGGTGCTGAAATAGAACATCAACCACCTCAAGCTCACAGCGCTTTCTGTTCGTTGTGCTGGCTTCAACATATCATATGCTATCATATCAGCAGCTGGGGTTTGTGTTTCCTGTTTGATGAATTTTGTAGAGAACACCTGCAGCAAAACAGCAGCATTTTCGTTAATAAAAAGAGAATCCTCCACCATACTGTGAAGAACAAAGACAAGAACTCCAGAGGCTGCCCAGGAGGTAGGGGGCCCGTGCTCGTGGTAGCTCCGTTGTCATCTTCTGGCTCTGGGAGACCCTTTTGAAGACCGTTTGTGGTTCAGCGGCTCAGTTGTGAACTGCTGCATGGGAGTGCGTTGCCATCGAGCCAGTTGAGTTTTACAGAATGACTAAAATGTCAGTGTTTGTTCAAGGCTTTTCATGGGGGGACAGTTTAATGAATTAATCACATCTCTTCCCCTCTCAGATACTGCATGCTGTCTTTAAGTGAAGCAATTGAGTGTCTCAGACTTTGAACTCCTGGATATTTTTCTCTTCATGAGTTTTTATGAGGACATTTGCTTGGAGCACTCTGCTGGTTCTCTGGTGAATTAAGCTTGTTTCACCAAATCATCCAATAAGTGTCATGCAGGGTGACATCAGTGCTGGAGCCTGTATTTCTAGTGTTCTCTCAGTAACATGAGTGAGACTGACAGCCAGTGTCTAGCGGGGTGTGGGGACTGCTACAGCCTTGGCCAGGGGAGATGTGTGAAGGGCCGCAGCAAGCAGAGGTGGGTGGTTTGTAGATGCCAGTAGGTGATATGTGTGGGGAGATGACCTTAAAGTGTTTGTCCCTGATGGTGTGTGAGTGTGTGTGTTGTTTGTGTGTGTTTGTTTATTAGTGCCTCACACGACACAAGACCACACACAGAGGCACATACCCTAGATTAAACTCCCTACTGTTGATTTGCTTATAAATCTCCAAATATTGTGTCCGGAGTCTTGTTATTTAAACAGTGAACATCACATGAGTGGAGAGGGGATGAGAGGAGGAGATGAGACTATGAGAAATGGTCGGCTTTAAAAGCCCCAGTAGGTATCCAACTGTGAAGCAACGCACAGTTTGTTTTGTCGGGGTCGTTGTGAAAGCTGTGGAGGTTTGTAGGTTTGTGCCTTACATTAATCAAGCTGTCTTCTATATCCTGAGCACTCATGACATTTAGCCACTGCTCAGCCTTATTAAGAAACGAATGGGCTCCGAATCCATCACCCTTGTCTGAAGGGACCCCATCTCTCTTTATAATCAGCTGACGGGGCCTGCCCATCGCACTTAGCACGTTCGTGCACATACCCCCCATTTCCCATTTGAGTATGTCCTTTGAAGTGTATTTCATCAACAAATTGAACAGAACAGCTAATTTCACAGCTAATTACCATTATTGTGAATTGCCCTCCTATTCATTAAACATGGCAGCGGATTCTAGTACCTCATTCACTTCTTTTTGTGCTGCTTAAAATCGTCCACAAGCTTGATTTCATTTGACTAAAAAAATCATCCTGAAATACATTCAAATGAATTGACAAATCCTCCTTCTTGGAGACTCCAGCCAGCAGACACAGGGGTGTTGCATATCTTCTGTGACTCTGAATCAGCGTGTGTGTGTGTGTGTGTGTGTGTGTGTGGCTGTGTGTGTGGCGGTGTGTGTGTGTGGCGGTGTGCACTGCAGAGAGGCCAGGGCACGGTGCCCGCTCCTGGAGAGGACATTTAAATGAGGACGCAGACGGCCCTGTCCCAGCTGCTCTCTTGTGGCCAAATGCAATGGGTGGGAGTTGTCACGGGGGAGCTGAGATGAGATGGGGGAGTTGGGTGGAGTGTGTGTGTGTGTGTGTGTGTGTGTGTGTGTGTGTGTGTGTGTGTGTGTGTGTGTGTGTGTGTGTGTGTGTGTGTGCACACTAGGGGACACATGTGTCACTCCCTGCCTGTTCCCTTCCTGTCCCTGCCCCCTTCTTCCAGTGAGGTGGGATTTAACCAGGCAGGGGCCTGATGACACAGCAGTGACCACACAGATTGGCACAGATGAGGCCTCATTAAATGCACATGCTTGAACACACACACACACACACACACACAAATGCAATATGTTAAATGACTTCTTTCGAGTAGCAGAATATAACAGCATTTCAATGGTAGCCTAAGCATGAGTGTGCTTTCAAGACATCTTTTTATCTTCATATTCACCTCAGTGCAAAACCAACTACATTTAGCAGAGCTATGTGCAGGGATCTGTGTGCATGTGAGGTCTGTGTGTCAGTGAGGTTACTTATAGGCCAACATTTGAATGCTTTTTGTCATTGCCTGTGCTGTTTTCTTTGAAAGTTGTCTATAAAAAAACATCACATGTGTTGCATCTCAGATGCACCACAACACCACACAAGTAGAGTTTTTCTTTTTTATAGCTTGTAGTCATGTTTTTTTTTTCTTATCCTGTTAGAACTTCTGATACGATCGTGTTTAGGTTGCTTGTGTTGAGTGGGAGGCAGCCTTGCGGTGCTCTTAAGTGTAGGGGTTGTTGTGAGGCAGGCTAGGACCAAGAGCAGAACAAAGCCCTGTGTGACAGATGGGTTCTCAGTTCTACCCAAGTCTGGAACAGAGTGCTGATTCCACAATTAGCCTTTCCTGTGAACGCCAAGCTCACACTCTATCTGTTACCAGCACAACACATTTTTTTCAGAGAAGGAGTGCTCCAGGGTAGTTTATGATACTTGAGTATTTTTCTGTGTAAACCTTATCTTAATTGTGTTGAATGTGTTAAGAGCATCTTTACCTCGCTTGATTTGGAGGGTAAATTTTGTGAAGGAGGCAGATTGAAAGGTGACAATTTTGCATTTCGATCGTGAGTCTTGCTTATTGTTAGTGTGACTAGAGGATGCTGCAGCAAATTGGTCCAATCCTGAATTTAATCTAGAATGTCCTCACTATAGGATGTTACTTTGAAGGCAGACCCCTTTGTCATTACCTGGCCTTTTGGGTGTAATATCCCAATTACTAATATTATTTTAGTTTTGCAGTGAGCTCATTTGATATCTTTGAATTTCAGCTTTGGACTGCATCTCAATAAGTGTACAGGGATGTGGCCACATTGATTTAAGCATAAACTCATGTACTGTGATTTCCCACCAAAACTCCTCCCCTCATTAAAGTCTCAAACACATCAAGGAGCTGCTAGAGATGAACTGCTGAATAACATGTTCACTCTCCCTCTCTCCCTCTCTCCCTCTCGCCTTCTCTCTTTTCTCTCTCTCTCCCTCTCTCTCGCTCTCTCTTTCACTAATGGATAGGGTTGTTTTTCAACCTTCTGCAAATTATTTTCAATTGATTGAATAATTCATGGCAATGCTGGTATGGAGTCGGGGGGTATGTGTGGGTCTGTGTGTGTGGCATGTGGCTGGCGGTGGCAGCAACAGCCGCGTTAGCGGCTTCGTTCACAATGGGGGGTCCAGATAGATATCTCATCTAGAGTGATGGCCCTGACCAGGTCCCTGCAAACCATTAGCATCCCGCGGTCACTCTTAACATTGGCAGCATCAGCCTGGCTAATGCCTCGGCTCGGTCCTGTCGAGATGGAGTCTGGCAGGTGTTTTAATGATGAGTCATCCAGCTGTCCCTTTGGGATAATGCGTCCTGATACCCCAGTGATAGCACGAGGAGGGCTGTGGCCACAGGGCTGATTACCTCTGTCTCCTTTTCCTCTTTGTTGTCGTCCAGATCAGATGTCTTCTTCACATTCTTTTCCTTTTCCAATCACTGTGAGGAATACTGTGTGTTCAAATGAGGGTTCAGGGTTCAATCTTGTTTTCTTTTGATCTGCTATAATTCTTCTTTTTTTATGTGGGTGATATTTAATCAAAAATGACAGCTAAGCTACGCAAGACATTTAACTACGTTATGTTTTGAGTGACACTTTGAAAGTGAATGTAGGCCAGTGTGAACTGAAAGAGAATAATGCACGAGCCAGGCAGTGTGTGGCGAGGCCAGGCGCCACAGGTGCAGCAGAATGTCACTGTAGGCCGTTGATCCACACAGGTGTCACCCCTTAATCTCTCTGGTGCCCTTCTTCATGCCTGCATGACAATAAGCCTGAGCGAAAGAGACAGAATAGTGAAATGTGAGAGAAAAATAATCATACCATATCTTAATGTTTTGCTGTTTGCTTAATGAATTTACAGCTTTGGAAATAGTGGAAACATTTATACAATTTGTGTATAATTTAAAATGATGATGTGCTTTTGGGCCTTACACTAATACATATCAAAGGTGATTTATTCCTCAGATTATATATTCCTAAAAAAGCATGCTGGAGAAAAGATAGTGGAATTAAATCTATCCAAATACATATATCTCTCATGTCAGACTGTATTTATATTTGTAATGGAGAACTTCTTTTAAAAACTTAATTTCTAATTTGTTGGAAATTAATTAAATTCTGCTACATCAAGATCCATGTTGTTGGTGCAAAATGGAATTTGGATTGAGAAGATATTTCTACATTTTAAATGTGTACTGGTGATGTTTTTGTGTGATTAAGTGTACATTTTATGTAAGCATATTTAAATGTTGTGTGCATGTTTTACATTTTCTTTATGCATGAATGTATTTTTGCAAATTCTTGAGCATCAGACCAACTCCTCTGACAAGTTGACACAGCACAGTTCATTTGCATCCTCCTCTGTATCTAATCAAATCATCTTTATGAGGGAGGGGACAATTCCATCAAACTGTTCAGATAAAGACTCCCAGCAGCCACATAATTTCACACGGCTGTTGCATGAATATCAAACCACGTAATTTACACAGTGTGCAGAACAAGATGGTTCAAACCCTAATTTGAGCAGATATCTGTCCATTGAGGCTGTTGGACCAAATGATGGGCAGAAAAGTTTTGGCCAGAGCTTAATTTACATTTACATGTATTCATTTAGCAGACACTTTTCATCCAAAAAGACTTATGTCTATTCTATTACAAGGCCTTGCTCAAGGGCACAACTGGTGGAAGCCGGGAATTGAACCCACAACTTTTCAGGCTACTGCATGCTAGCCCAGCTCCTTAACCACTACGCTACTACCACCCCACATATGTTCATTCACGTACCTATGGGAAGCAAACCTTGATCTCCCATCATCTGCAACATAGTGCTAAATGCTTTGTCAGAGTAGAGTAGGTCACCGTCTGACAGTCACTCAGGCTTCTGCTCAGCCCTGCTGTCCATTCACAGGGGATCAGTGTCCTGGTGTACTGTATCAGACAGCCGTACAGAGTGGAGCTGACATGTACACCCCTGCAGTCTCTGAAAGTGGTGCCAGTACACTTTTGACATCTGCGCCAGCTTTTGGACATCCTTTCGTTTGTGTTCTCACAGAGTAATACTCTCCCTCCTATGGACCCTTTCAAGAGTGTTCCATTATCAGCATCATAGTTGGCCCCACAAGACTTCCGTTTTAACATTCCATATGTTATCTTAATGCAGAGGAAGTAGATTGGGGCCCAAATAGAACGTTCAAGCATTGTTTTTGTTTACCTTGTTGAAAGGGTCTATACCCTTTCACCCTAACGCACAAGGGAAGAAAAAGAAGACACAGAAACGTTCCAGATCACTGACCTTCATCAGATCTAGTAAAGGTTGGAATGATGCTGTTGTGATTAAATGTTGCTGCTTGGGGAGTATCAAATCCAGTGTGATCGCCGGAACCAGTGGAAAACCTAGTCCAAGTATGTCAGTGTCTTCAGCTGACATTTTCAAAATTTGAAAGTTGGAGACTCATGTTTCTGAAGGTGACTGTAATTAAGTGTATATTTTTTATTCAGATTTAAATGACTCGTTAGCTAACCATGACTGGAGCTAATATGAACATAATTAGCTCACATCAGTAGTTACTGAAATTTAATCAGGTAGAGGACTGCGTTTCGTTGGTTGCCTGGTTGCAGTCGTAAAGAGCTATTCAGACAGCCTTAAAACAGACACACAACAGTTATTCTAGTCCCAGAACCACAGGTGTGAGGCTGTTTTCTTCCTCAAAGGAGTAAAGGCAACCAGTTTATGATGCACACACTTTTCACACAACATCGACTAAAGATTAGAAGTGCATACTCATTTTCCTTCCTCTTTTGACATCCTTAATGCATGAAATACTTGGTCAGATAACTACTAATGTTGTGCATCAGTGTTTACGGCCACGTTCTGGTCGTCCCTTCAGGCTGTGCACTAAAGAGCCAGGCTGCCAATTTGATCAATATTGCACCCTCTAAACTAGCTTTGGCTGATGGGCACTGCCACCAAGATCTCCCTTTTTGGCAACTATATATTAAGTCATTCAAAATAACAATCTGTTGTCATCCGTGGTTATATTATCCAATTCAATACCCTATTATGCTTTATTTATCTATGTAGTTGCGAATGTGTATTGTGTTGTGAAATTCATTTTAGTTTCTCAGTGATTCTTGCATGAGATTGTTGCATAAGATTAAAGTTGTTTTGTTTTCTTCTCTTTCCTTTATGGAGCACAGCTGTGAAAGTGCCACTTCATTTGTAAAGCCACCAATAGCATGCTAGCATATTGATCCATTTGTAAAGCCACCAATAGCATGCTAGCATATTGATCCATTTGTAAAGCCACCAATAGCATGCTAGCATATTGATCCTTTTTTCTCACAGAGATCAATGGCATCTGGGATGAGAGATAGAGACAGGGTGAGGCGGGGGTGCTATTTATGGTTTCATGTATGTGGTACTGACACACACACACACACACACACACACACACACACACACACTGCCCTCATTTCCGGACAAACAGGACAGCATCAGAGCACCAGAGTCCACCCCACCTCAGGCAGCCTGTCGCCTCACAGCAGCACGGGCAAGGGCAGCAATGTGCTAGGCAACGTGCTAGTCAGTTTGTGTGGGTGTGAGCTGAGCATGTATGTTTATGTATGTTTATGTATGTATGTTTCAGTGTTTCTGCATGTAAACATTAGTTTGCTATCTTGGAACGTCACGAGGAAACTAAAAGCTTATTAGTTGAATGTTGGAGATGGTGAAGAGAAAGGCAGTTGCTTTTCTTCTTGCAACATAACAGTGTCAACTCCATTTTCTATGAGACTTTGAAAACATTATCAGCCTGCAGTTTTATCTGGTATGAGTCAAGAGCTTCCTATGCAGCACAATAGGTACATTCTGGCTTGTAGGCTTCAGGCTTGTAGTGGTTGGTAAATGTCTGTATGGTTGGGGGTAATTGTTTGGTATATCCCCTCAAAACACTGCAAAATGGCTCTCTCCGAGAAGAAGCTGCTTATGCTGCTAGCTGTGAGGAATGTATGGGAAGTGGTCAAGCCTGCAGTGCAGTCTGCTCAGTCTCCCCATGACAAATTCAGAAAGCAATCAATTGTGACATTGACTTCTTTCGAAGGGCTTTACAGTCTGTGTCAGTCTCATGTAAATAGTGGTTGATAAATGCACAGCACAGGGTAATGGAGAGACTTGTCAGAAGTGTGAGTTTGTTTGGTTAGGTTGCTGTGAGCCTTTCACAAGATTATTGTGGAGCTCTTGCCTCACTTGAGCACATGACCGACCATGAAGTGCAAGCTTTGTAAGAGCTGACCTTTTGCTGTGCACACTTGACCTTTGCCTTCCTCATGCTGGTTTGCATGGAAGTGACCCTGTGTGAGTTGTGTGCTGACCTCAGCGCTGCAACCCCCTTGTGACTGACTAAGTCGCCAGTATTCCTTCCCCTTTTCACCTGGTCTGACCAGTCAGAATAGCAGTGCTAAGCCGAACAAGAATAGAGAAGTTCTGCAGCCCTGGTCGTCGTGGGCTTTGTGTAGGTTGCATTAGAGACAGGAAGAGTAACCAAAGATCAGTGACCTTTGATAACACCGACCACTTTGGCTAACAACTTTTCCCCCACGTGTGCAGAACAGTATGTTGCATCTCATGCTTTGCCTAGACAATCTTATCTACAAGCCTTTTGGGGCATGAGTGTAGATCGGGGCAAATCACCTAACCTCATCATTATGTGCTTGAAAAGGTTTTACAAAGTGTGCTGGGGGATGCATGTTGAAAATGTCCATTCAAATATAGCCTATGGCTAGTGCTGTGCCGGCTGTGCCCTCTCACAGTTTATAAATTGGAACTATTGGCAACTACTGTTGCCTGTTGCTTTCCTTTTAAAAGTTTCTTATATTAAAAAGGAGATATCAATTATCAACAAGCCAGCTGAAACCTGCCGCTCTCTCTCTCCCTCTTGTGCGCGCTCAGACGCGTTCCCAATTAAATTGAGTAGCATAATGTTCAAGTTAGATCTGCTGCAATGGAGATAGAGAAAGGACACAAAAAGTATCATCCTTAACATGCTGTTTTGACGTTGACATTGTAAACGTTCTAAGAGTGAAAAGCAGTTTGCAGTAAAGCTAACCACAAAGTCATTTTTGCAGGAAAAAAATAGCGAGCAGCCTATGATAACCTAATTGAATGCCCGACGGGCCGGAAGTGTGTGGCGGGCCGGATCCAGCCCGCGGGCCGTAGTTTGCCCACCTCTACAGGATCCATGGAATCCTACCTGTGGAACAGTAAGCTGATTTACTAGAGGAGTGGATAAACAGAGAGCCCAACCACACACAGATGCTAAGCAGCCTGGGAATTTACATAAGTTATATGCCTGTTGGGCTAAATGCTTGGGAATAAAATTCAGTTTTTATACCTGAGGACAAACCTCTGTAGTGAGATTAACTCTCATTCTCTCATGTCTTGCTAAGTCTTCAAAGCTTTCCCCCACTCTGTGTTTTCTCTGACTGAGCACTTTATTGCCCTCTTCCTATTGAACCTTGTTTACGAGGCTCATAGTCGTGAACATTTCCAGATATTAGAGCGTGCTTGTCAGTGTCACAGGTGAGGGCTCAAAACCAGCGTCTCTGGGAAAGCCTTGCATTCTCCCAGACTTCTATATGCATGCTTAGATTCCAGAACAAACATGTTTTAATTCTTTGCAAATCCTTCTTAGCTTAACGACTTTGTTCCCTCTCAAACGGTGTTTTCAGTGTACTTGTGATATTGCTCATGAAAAGTGTGACTGTGACTAAGTGATTGTGTTTATTTCATGAATGCTTTGCTGGTGTATTTGCCCCCCCCCCCCTCTTTCTTGCCAACAAACTCACATCTTGTTTCTGTATTGGATTCATTTCTCATGTTGTAATCAACCAGTCGTTTGGTAAAAAGAAGGCCAGAAGACATTCCATAAGCTGACTTGGCTTGTCTTGTAGAACCTCCACAGGAATGTGCTGTGGGAAAATGTGTCTGCGTTTTGATTTTGGCATTGAAATGTGAACAGAGTAGCAGTTTTAATTTCTGACCTCTGACACTTCCCTCCCCTCAGAACAGTGAGATCCAAAAGAACTTTGATGCTTCACTGCGGCACTGAAATCTCAGAAGAAATGTTGCAATGCAGGCGCAATGGTACTTAATGTCCTGAAAACATGAAGAGACTGAATGCTTAGCATTTGTGTTCCACCGTAGTTCAGGACTGAGCAGCTTGCACTATAATCTCAGAGATAAGTTTGTTTACCACAAAGACTATGTTGGTGACTGTAGTGTTCAGTGGTGTTGTTCAGTACGTTCTCATAGAACATTTAATACCTAGAAGTGCCACTGAATCTGCTTATTGTGTGGATTTGTGTGTTGCATCTGCTGTTTTTAAAACCACCTCTGTGAAAGTCTCACAGCTTCACTGCTTGGCTTGCTGCTTGTTTGGTCCTTGAGACAGTCACATCTCGATCTGTCATGTTCTCTTATCTTTTGTTCAAATTTAGATTAAATGTGTTGATGAATTCCGACTGAAGTAGTTTTCTTTTGCCGAACTTTATCATTTCTGTCTGAGTCATCGCCAGCCCAAATCTCTCCTCAATCCTTGAGATGTTATTCGGTATTTGCTCTGGAAATGTCACCGAGGCTTCTGTGGTTTGATTGCCTGTCAGAAATTAGAGTTATGAGAGCGGGGCGTCGAGCGTTGTTAGTGTGGTGAGTGTGCTTGAGCTGTGAACCTCGTGAGGAAGCGTTTATCAGCGCAAAGCAGACGGCCTTCATTCGCTGCCCCCTCTGGAGCACACCTGAGGGAGGGAGAGGCGCGCCAGCTCCAATTGTGTGCCACCAGGATACTGCTGTCCAAAGGCTTTTGTGCTGAAGTCTTTAGCGTGAGGCAGGAGGCCTGCGTGTCCTGCTTACCCGTTTCCCCTAGCGGCTCATTGTGAAGTTCTCTTCCAAGGTTCCCCTGGACTTTTGTGGCCCAACAGCCTGTGATGAGATCACCAAAGGCCTTATTGAACTGAAACACTTGTGTTGTGTTCTGAGAGTCCCATATGTATTCTCAAACTCCCATTTGTATTAATATTCTATCCAATCTGTGTGTGTGTGTGTGTGTGTATTATTGTGCAACAGATGCTCAGAGACACTGCCATTTATTATCAAACTCCCACTCACACTGTGAAGAACATTTATAATGTTTTTACACAGTCCCCTCCAGAATGTGTGTCAGATTGTGAACATAATCTACAGGCTGTTTTAATGGGAATCAAGGGAACCACATTAACTTTCAAAAATGCTCAAGGACACAGAACTCTGAGCTGAATTGAGAATGCAGATATGCATCTGTTTCCTCCCTGAATAGGTTTATCAGTGCGTGCATTTGATTAATATATGTGTGTGTGTGCTGCTTGTGTGTACTGAATATCAAGTGACCATGTACTGTAGTATTGTTAATAAAGATAGCAGGTTTGGATCAGTGCAGTGACCTTGCCTCTTTCTCCCCCTGTCTCTTGCAGGAGAAACCTCACTAAACTGTCTCTGATCTTCAGCCATATGTTGGCTGAGATCAAGGCCATCTTTCCTGGTGGCCAGTTCCAGGGTGACACCTTCCGCATCACCAAGGCAGATGCTGCAGAATTCTGGAAGAGGTTTTTTGGAGAAAAGTAAGTGAAATCTCCATTCATAAATCTTTCTGATTAATATTTCTACTACTATCTCCTTCGACTACACTTTGACTGGTACGTACATTTTGGCACTGTCATCCTCTGGTGGTCTCATGTAACACAGTCTATCTGTTGTTACCTAGGGTCTCCTATGCAATAAAGCTTGAATGTGACCTTGGATAAAAGCATCTACTAAATGAGTAAATGTAAATTTTGTGCTATAAATCTATAATTCTTAAACAAAACAAACAAACAAACCTGTTTAATAATCTGAGTATGTTTGTTGACGTATCGAGGTTATGGAATATGCAACCGAGCAGTTAGTTCTTGGAGCTCTTTGAGACGTTTCACTGAATCGCTTGTTCCATTTATGCGGTCTGTTAATATACTGTACCTTCTTTTAGTCAGCAGCAGTTGGCCTCATTTAGCCACAGCTGAGTCAGTCATGCATGGCTGCAGAGTTGTGTTTGTAAAGAGTAAAGGTTATCTGGCTGCTTTGCATACAGCTGTCCAGTTAGTTTGCTGTGAGGAACTCCTGCTAAGCGAGCGTGTTGTTTTGCGATGCGTGTGAGGCGTGGATAAGGTAAGCCAAGGCCCTGACTGCTGCAGGCTGGCTGATAAGTGTTATGCTGAAGGCCTGCATCAGGCTGCTAACCCTCTCCCCCTCCCTCCTTAGCTTGCAGACTGGTCTCAACATGTATGCTGCTCTCTCTCTCTCTCTCTCTCTCTCTCTCTCTGTTCAGCTGTCCTTAGGGCCCATAGTTTGCCTCCCCATAGTCTCCCTCCCTCACACCTACAGCCAACCACATAACAAAGAATGCATGAGACACATTCTGGTCCATGGATGTGATTGGATGAGGATGAAGGCTTGCCTCTGTGTGCCCTGGAGGGAAATTGACTTGAGGGCTCTGACTTAACCAAAAGCAGTCACTTTACATGATGTTCACATTCACTTTAAACACAATGTGAACATGCGTGGATCAATCGTAATCGCAATCTGATTAACAATACCATTGACTGCTGTGTGTTCGGCTGTGTCGCTCACCCATTACCAGACCTTTAAAGTGGGCTCTGACGAGGCTGGAAACGGGACAGCCCCCAATAGACTGGCTTTCTGAGGGTAAGAGAGCACAAAGAGCAGAGCGCCAGTCTCCTGCATATATCCGGTTACTGCAGTGATATATTATAGATTATTATGAAGCCCAGCTTCCCGCTCTGCAGAGAGGAAGTGTCTGCCACTGATACCCTGGATGGAGAGCAGCTTTTTCCTTTTGACATCAGAAAGCTCAAACGCTGGCCCCAGGGTTGTCCTCTAGACACAGACATGGCACGGAAGATGATGTGCTGCTCAGCACTTGCAGTGCCACTGTGAGACATGACCTCTTGGGCTGATGCGCTGTCAGCAGGGAAGACTGACTCCCACGTTTAAAGAAGACTATGAGAAGTGAGAGGCGGCACCTAATTGAATTGGCTTTGATATAGACTTGAGTTTTACTCAGTGGCACTGTTGCTGCACTAACATTGACATTAGTGTCTGGAAGGGATGATGCAATTTGAGCAATAACAACCTAATATGGTATGATTCTCATGGAGAAACAGGAAAAATATCACAATTTAGCATTAATTTAGCATTATGTTTCACAAAAATCTCCTAGTTCAACTGCCTGTTCCACCGTGACTCTTGTGTTGGTGCATTGGAGTGCAGGTACTGTACTAGAGCAGCGGTGCTTTGTCCTCCTCTCTCATCACAGCCAGCCACACTCCCTGCTGGGCTGCAGCCCACGGCCATGGGTGTGGCCTCATCCACTTCACATCCATCGGCTGCAACATGGGAGGATGGCTGTTTGTGTGTGTGTGTGTCTGTGTATGCGAGCACGTGTCTGTGTGTGTTTGTGTGTGTGGTTTGATGTTGTAGTTGTTGTTGTTGTCATTGTGCCTCACAAGCAGCATTGCTGACCTTTTAGACCTCAAACGTAGTGCTGTTTTTCATTGCCATATGGTTTATCAGTCAGGCCTAACAAGCCATGAAACCCAAATGAAGAAATAAAATAAATGGTCGGCTCTGGAGGAAGGGGACTTGTTAAATGAAAGATGGAGATGTTCTTTCTTCTCACATTATTACAGAGCATTCAGTGGAGTCGCAATTTTATAAAGTGGTGTTTTAAAAAAAGCTGCTCGCTCAGAACAGAATTTTCTTAGTTAAATAGCTCTGCACACACACAGTTCTGTTTAAAAAAAAAATGCTCATTGAAATGCTGCTCATGATCATCAGCCAATGTAAGTGCAGTTTCCAACGGCAACACCGAAGGCTACTAGCTTGAGCTGTCAGATTTGTTCCTCTTCCTTAAAGAGAGGAGTGTTATTCCAGGGCAGAGTGCTCTAGTCAGACTCATATGTCCAGTGGTGAGCTGTGTCTTATCACAGCGAGAGCAAGGGGTTGATAAAGCCGTCTAAAAAGGCTATTTTAAGCATTTACTTGCTATCTACAATGCTCCCCTTGTATCTACTCTCCTCTGCAACTTATGTAGTACATTATGAAGTACATTACTCTCTCTCTCTCTCTCTCTCTCTCTCTCTCTTTTCTCTTTCTCTCTCTCTCTGTGTGTGTGTGTGTGTGTGTGTGTGTGTGTGTATGTGTGGCTGGAACCTTTCTCATTTGCCGGGGGATGACAGAAACATGGTTAGAATGCTTTGTACCATGAATTGCAATAAGCAACATTTGGAGGGTAAGTGGAAAGAACAGTAGTGTGTGTGTGTGTGTGTGTGTGTGTGTGTGTGTGTGTGTGTGTGTGTGTGTGTGTGTGTGTGTGTGGGGCTCCTGTTGTCTGCTCAGGACAGTCCTGGCTCTAAACCCCAGCTCATTTAGACACGCTTTCTCTCTCTCTCTCTCTCTCCCTCTCTCTATCTCTCTCTATCTCAACCAGTCGCACACTGCTGACTGTGGCTCTGAGTGCCGCCTCCCGAGGCCGTGGGGAGCTCCTGGTATGTTGTAATTGGCTGTGACAGGAGGCCCTGTAGGCTGTCTGTTTGTGTATGTGGTGAGAGACGCTGTCTGCCCATTAAGCAGTCCTCCACTCATTAAGGCCTTCAATATTTTAATCGGCCTAATTAAATCTCATCTCCTCTTCCCCTGCCTATCCCCTCCATACCTCTTCAGAGACCCACACCCACCAGGGTGAAGCTATTCTTCATCAGCAGTCTGCGTTGGACACCCTTAGGAATGACACGATCAGAGTTGACTTTTCAGGAAATGTCCATAACGTATGTCTTCTGTCTATGCTATTGTAGTTGAGCTCTCAATCACACGTTAATCCAGTAGTATTAGCATCATACACTTACATATACATTATACATTATACAAAATACAAAAGTCGTTTTTTCAACAGGAACATTGTACAAGAAATGGGAAACTGTCCGTTCACTCTAACTCAACTCACAACATTGGATCACAAAATGCTAGATTGCTACTAGCACGCTAATTGCACGCACCAGGGTTGTCGGGGTGTATGACTTTTTCGAATGGCCTCAGAGAAGAGTGGCTACAGGACCGGTGCTTTAGTAAATGGATGTGAAGGAACGTAGATTCAGCACGGAGAGGGTCACTGTGCTAATGAATGTGGCCGTCCCTCTCAGGCGCCGCACTGTGCCATTTGCCACCCTTAATGAAATGCATGTGTTGAGAAGGCACCTACGGCAGATGATGGCTGCAGCTTTCAGGCCCGTGCTCAAACATTTAATGGGTGTTAATCATACAGTAAATCCTGATATTGGAGTGTTAATGGAATGGAGGCTTGATTTCACACCAGAGTAGTATTAACAAGAATTATTATTTATTTATTTACTTTTTTAAATAGCATAACATTTATTGTTATTGACACATATAGTCATTTATTTTCTAAAGAAGTTTTTGGCAGTGCTAATACTTTGAAACTTTGAAACTCAGTACTACTTTTTCTCCATTACATTTTCTCCCAAACATCTAAATTATTTTCCTCTTTACATCTGTCATACACCAGAAGTCTTAGTACAACAGAGGAAATTAAAACAGGGATACCAGTTTGTTGACTATCAATCACTACTACTGCCATACCACTACTACTTCTTCTATGCCAGCTGCCCGCTAGGTGCTACCAGGTGCTAGATGGTGTCTTTCCTGTGAAAGGGAGATAATCTGTGATCATACAGTGAGATTAAAACAGAATGTTTTGTGCTGTTGGCCATGATGTCAGTGCACACAGCAGTCTGACCTGATTCTGCTGGGTTGTTCTGCTCAGCTGAGCAGGACTGGATCATTTAGGGCCAAACATCAGATTGTTTTGCAATCCTCCTAAAATGCTTTAAATAGTCAATATTGTGTGAAACACCTCCACACTTTCCTTCTCACTCAGAAGCCAGGATTTTGCTCATTTCTGTCAAGGTTTCACACCACCCTCCAGACGTTCTCTCTTTTTCACAGTTTTGATTAGTCTGTTTTTGCTGGCAGATTTTTGAAGGTCAGTGTTGGTGTCGTTTTTCCATCTGCTGAGGCATGTGGTTATATGAAGAGACACTCATAGTTCACCATGAGGGTGGAACCTTCTTCGAGTCTTGTTTTTTCAGGAAGATGTCATATCTTCCATTTTGTGATGCCTCGATTCATCAGACAGTCAAGTGTTTCCTGTAAATGTAACAGACATATATCAGTGTATGTCCTGAAGCTTTTCTTTGAGTTGTGTCTTCACAAAGCTCTTTTACTGAATTCCATTTATGTTTCACTAATCACAGTATGCAGGCAAACTATACTCTTCCCAGAAGTTACATCTCTTAAACATTTTTGCAATGGTATTAACAATTAGAAGTGAAATATGGACTCGCACAATGTACATGATGTACATCACATCAATGTACATCACATCAATGTATGTATTCTTACAACATGTACAAATGTATATTATTTACCTTTTCCACCAACAATGTCCTGTACGTTTCCCGTCCATTCTTACATGGCACTTGTGGCAAAACAGACTACAATAGTTCTGATATGATATGTCATGTGCCTCCTGGAGGACATATGATTCATTTCACTTTGTAATCTCATATTGTCTGATACATATGATGGCACCTATAAAAGGAACTTCTTCAACATAGTATGACTGAAATAATCTAATCTAAACCAATGGTTAGAAGGAATCTTATTTCCAGCTTTGTGTCTGAATGTAACACTTTGTGTCTGAGATCACTTCCTAACAAACACTTGTGGTAGTTGTCTTATTCAATAATTTTCTCTGTCTTTTTCAGGACAATTGTGCCATGGAAAGTGTTTCGACAGTGCCTTCATGAAGTACATCCAATCAGCTCGGGACTAGAAGCCATGGCCCTGAAATCCACCATCGACTTGACCTGCAATGACTATATCTCTGTCTTTGAGTTTGACATCTTCACCAGGCTGTTTCAGGTAGAGTAACAGCTCACAGCTCAACCAATGAGCTTCGGCATATTTTCTCTTTGTGTGGTTTCCGTGAGTCTATCCACGCACACAGCTAGAGAGACAGCAGGGATGTTTCTAAAATGTCAAGACACAAATCATCAGTCATTTAGTGGCATGAAAAGTGAAACTGGGGATTACCTTTTTTCCCTTCCAGTGTGGGTGGCTGGTGTCACTCACAGAGGTCCCCCACTCAGTGAACAACAACTTCTAGTGGCTTCTAGTGAACACAGTCTGTATGTGTCACGCACGCTGCAAAGCCCTGCCACCACGCAGCTTCAAAGGCCCTGTTAGTAATGTCATAACTCCAGTGTGACGCATGTGGCGGGCCACCATGCTCTGGATGAGTGTGGTTAATTCACCATGCATGCACCAGCACGGATCCTCTGCTCTGCAACCCACAGTCCATCGTCGTTGCTGTGGAATTAGTGAGGGAGTGGGGTGGTGGGGGGTGGTGGTGGTTGTGGCTTCAGGCAGGGAATCTCTCTCACTGGCTCCCACACAACGGTGCTCATGAACTAATCCAGCTCCTGCTCCTTAAATGGACAAGCCCCACTCCAGTCAGCACCTCACCCTCACCCTCGTCACCGCTCACTCATTTGGTATGGGTGGTAAACTGTGCTTAATCCCAGCGGACCCCAGATGAGTCACATGCTGTGGGCATTCCCTACGGAAGCTGCTGCTGCCTCATCACCGTTCCACATAAGTCTAACAGGATCATAAGCAGACATGCCTCAGTACCCTTCACTGTAGTGGAGGACGTTCACGGTAGTGCAGTTGCCTCTGTAGTAGTGCCACTGGTGCAGCCCTTTGGCCTTGGCAGACTCATGGAGAGTATCAAAATACCTGCAGCATCCCATCTGGTGGACGAGAATAGAAAGTGAAACTCAACCTCTTTGTCTGCAACATTCTCACTATTGTTCTGCCATGTTCAGAGAGAGCGTTTGTGTTTTGTTTGCTTTAGTGGAGTTAAAAGTGCTTTGCTTTAGCACAGTAAATCAGACATTCACTCGTTTTTTTACTAATCATCCTTTTGTCTTGCAGCCGTGGGGCTCTATCTTGAGGAACTGGAACTTCCTGGCTGTGACGCACCCGGGCTACATGGCCTTCCTGACCTACGACGAGGTGAAGGCCCGTCTGCAGAAGTACATCAACAAGCCTGGCAGGTATGTTGTCTCGCTACCTTAGGGGCGTCGTCGTGTTGGCGCGTGCACGGCCTGGTGCGTTTAATAAGGCTGAGGTAAGAGACGTGCCATCTGCCGTCTCCGCGTGGCAGCTGGGTTCCTCGGGCTGCTGTTGCCACGCGTGGGTGGAGCCGCCGGGCCAGCTAATTAGAGGGAGGTCAGAGGTGTGCAGACTGCCATCCTGGTGGGGTGAAACCGAGGCTCTTCCTGAGTCAGCGAGGCTCTTCCTTTTTTCCAGAGGAGCCAACGGCAGCGCAGGCACTATGGGGAAATAAATTCAGCATCTCAAGATAAGTTGGTTACACTCACAAGAGGACTGCTGGACACAGTCACTGTTCAGCCCCAGAGATAGAGCTGCTTTTACAGTCGAATGCAATTTAGTGTTGTGTAATAGTGCTGGGAAATTGGAGGGCAATGAGAGAGTCAGCTGGAATTGAAAAATGTTCTCCTTGTCTGATTGTAGCAGGAGCTGGTATTTCTCCAAAGGATGTGTCTCCAGGCGATTTGCTTTTTTTTCTTGAAGCAGTGATTAGCTTTGCTCAGCGTCAGAAGGCGATGTGACTAAAACAAACAAGAGGAAACAGAAGGACAGTGGGTGGTCGGCCCAGTTCCTTCTCTGAATCATTGCATGCAAATACCAATCTCCTGAACAGGGGAGAAGGCAGCTGTGGAGCACTCGGGGGTTGAGGTGAAGCACAGCATGTCTGTCTGCCTGTCTCTGCTCCGCCTGCATCTGTGGGGCTGTCTGCTGTCTCCCCGTCTGTCCAGGTCTCTGTCTCTTACCATCACTTTCTCTTTCACTCCTGTCTCTCACTCCCTATTACCACACACATGCACACACACACACACACTTTCACTCACACACACTCACTCACTCACACACACACACACACACAGACACACAGACAACCGTCAGAAGGCGTTGTCAGGAGAGATCTGTGCACAGGCTAGCTGCTGCTGTCCCAGTCATTATGGGCTCGTCACATGTGCATGTGGTTTTAGTGTCAGCGCTCGCTAAAGTGGAGAGAGGCACCCTGGGAGGCAGCAGTGCCCCGTGGCTACCGTGTGCTCTGCTTATTAGCGCTCGCCGTCACACGCACATCCTCTGCGGAGGGGAAGCATGCCGCCGCCTTCTTCTCAGCCCAAGCTGCGCCATGGAGTGGAAATATAATGAGCTGTGGCGATTTTTAATTACGTTGAGACGGTATTAGCAGCGCGACTGACAGCCAGCTTCCCTTTTCAAAACAGTCTCTCGAGAGACCGCTGTTTGCTTCGCTAACGACCAAATGAATAGCAGAGCCCAAAATAAATACATTATAGATTAAGATGAAAGGCCTTTGTTAGAGCTGTGCTGGGATCAGGACATGGGCGACTTAGCATATATGAACAGCTTCATGATATCAGGTTTGTGAGGTTGTGTTTCCCTTTCAAGTCCCAGTGACTGAATTGCTCTTTCTCTGATGAAACTGGAATAAACCGTGAAAGTGTAATAAAGTGCATTTTGTTTCTCATTACACATTATAGATTTATGACTCCGATACTGAAATCAGTGATTCATTTAGATGAAGTTTAGAATCAGTATTTTTTTGACCATACTAATGACTGTAGAATTGACTTGACAGGAAATGTAGATACAGAAATCAAGATGATTTGAGATGTCACTCCTCCCATAGAGAAACCACAGCTGCATTCAGGGAGGAGGAAAAACAATATGCAAATAAATACTGAGTGTAGTGTTTGTGTCTGTGTGTGTGTGATCGTTCAGACCATGACGGGAAGTGTGCTTTTTTTTCTGATGTGCGGTGCTGGTTCGTCACCAGCTAAACAAGAACAATAGGTGCAGTGCGAAGAGGTGCTGCTGGAAACCAGCGAGGCAGAGAGGTTATTCAAAGCAGAGCTGATGCAGATTTGGCAAGAATCACATACAAACATTCAGCTTAGAGAAGCTATACCCTACGAGAGGCAAAGCACAGTTGGCGTCTTGTGCATTTAATCACATTTAACACAGGCGCCCATTCACTGACGGCAGTAAAAATAGCACTGATATAATAAAGTAATCCCAGTGACAATCCCTGACTGGCAGGCCACAGGGTCTCGTTTGGTGGCAACAGAAGTGTAGTGTTTCCTGCCCAACCCTGATTCCTAATGGCAAACAGTAGCACACAGCTATTTTTACTTACTATGGGATAATAACCATGTTAGGCTTGCTGGGTCTTTCTTTTCCTTGTTTTTTTTGTCAGCTTTGTCAGCTCTGATTTTTCTGTTGTATTTAGGCACACTGAGGACTGAGCTTGATCCAACATGCTTGATTTCTTTTCAATCCTCTCTGTAGATTTTGGGCCCCTAGCAAATCATGTTTTCTTTCTCTTGGTAAATTGGTTGTGACATGCTGTGCGATGTATTAAAGCAGTTTGACCTGTTGCATCCATGCCTCTCTGTTCCCTTATCCAGGCCGCCCCGTGGTGCCACCTGCTGTTTCATTCAGGCTAGCGGCCCACGCACAGGGCTGAGTCTCTTCTGTCCAACCTGGTGGCGTTTCTTAAGAGGCCGACGCAGGGCTGGAGCGAGGCCTTTAAATAGCATCCTCCTACAGAGCTCTGAGCTCTGAGTGCTGAGTGTCTGTACTGTAGAGAAGATGGATATGTGCACAGAGACATGGACAAGCCTCTGGTCTACATGTTGCTGAGCTGTATCCCGTTGGCAAGGGTGTCTGAAGGTGCTTTGAAGAGCCCTGTGCTTTCTTTGGTCTAGGTGGGATGGTGTTCAATAAAAAAAGGAAGGTAGAATGCAGCTTACTTTAGCGAAGGACCATGTCAGGAATGCTGATGATTATTATTTTTAATGTTTTTCACAGTGAGAAGAGTTCACTGATGCACCCTCAACCCCTGGTATTGCTAGTTGTTGCTTGTAAGTTCCTAACTTCAGCTTTGCGATCGTATCATGTCTCACTCCCCTCCTCTCTCTCCTCCTCTTGCCTGTCCCCACAGCTACATCTTTAGGCTGAGCTGCACCCGGCTGGGCCAGTGGGCCATCGGCTACGTCACCAGCGATGGGAACATCCTGCAGACCATCCCCCACAACAAGCCGCTGTTCCAGGCCCTCATCGACGGCTGCAGGGAGGGCTTGTAAGTGTCGCCTCTCGCAGGCCCCATTCTTCAGCAGTGACCTCAGAGAGCAGGAATTGATTGTCTCTGTGGGGAGGAGGTGTGGGCCCCTCTTAGGAACTCTGGCCGCTTTCGCATCCCCCTCCCTGCTCGTTACAAAAGGACACTGACCACTTATTACATGACTGCCATTTTAATGTGTTCAGCTGGATAGGGAAGTACAGTTAAGCATCCATCACTCGTATGTGTTTGGGGATTATTAGTGTGCCTAAACTGAAGTTGCTTCAAAGACAACTGTCAGTAATTTGATGCTGATGAAGTCTCAAAATTGGTTTCTCAAACTTGGAGACTTTGCTAGGAATGTTTCCATTTTGAGTGTCATTATAAACAATAATTTGGTTGAACTTTTGCCCTTTGTTCTAATAATATCACCTCACCTTTTGATGCAGTAGAACATTGTCTTGGATTGTAAGGTATTCATACATCTGTTACACTTGCCCTCGTTTTTTTTTTTTTTTTTTTTTCAAAAGAGTTCTCTGGATAATGCATTTTCACTAACTGAATCTGATTTGAGGTTTTTTTTTTGCAAGTCTCAACTGAGGACATTCTTTGATATTGTGATGAAATGGTTTTTCATTGTCCAATTACCTTGCTTGCTCAGGCAGTGTGGGTAGATGATCGCTGTAAATGCAGTTTGACTTCCCTCCTCACACTTGACTGGTTTTCGGTTTGGGTCTGTGTGGAGAGGCAGCCAAAGGTGGCCCACTTTCCTGTAGTCTCTAATGGAAATGCCAGGAATGCAATTATGCATGAAAGCACATTAGCCCGACTGCCTGTCTGAGTGCTTGGAGGAGAGTGTCAGTTCACGGGGACATGACATGGGTGTGTAGCACTGGCTGCCGTCTCCTCTCTTACCCCCATCCTCCTGCTGGTACTTGCCCTGTATGCCACCTTATAGGACACTCACCCCTCTTGACATTTGTGCCCCCTCTCTCCCTCAGTTACCTGTTCCCAGATGGACGCAGCTACAACCCTGACCTGACGGGCTTGTGCGAACCAACCCACCATGACCACATCAAAGTGACACAGGTTCGTGGGGCGCGCGCGTGCACTCCACTGTGGTGTGGTTGCTTTGGTGGCGTAGGCTGGGGCTCTGCGCTCAGCTGACCTGTGTGTGCTGACTTGGCCTGCGGTCTGGGCTTTTTGTTTTTGTGTGAAATTAGGAGCAATATGAGCTGTATTGCGAGATGGGCTCCACCTTCCAGCTGTGCAAGATCTGCGCAGAGAACGACAAAGACGTGAAGATCGAGCCCTGCGGACACCTGATGTGCACTTCCTGTCTGTCGGCCTGGCAGGTGGGTACTTCCTCCGCAACTTCATTCTTAGGCCTCTTAGAGACTGCAGTGCAGTGCCGTGATGGATTCACTCCAGAAGGATAAGATGAGGCAGTAATTTAGAGATTAACTGTTAAACTGTCATGTTTCCAACTCAAGTAAATATGTGGTGTAATTCATCATATTAAGGTGTGGCATCATTCGTCATTCATCATATTGTTTCTTGAATGGCATCCTCAGCATAGGCAGACTAATGACATAAAGACTGTGAGGTGCTCCACCTATTCCATTCTGTTTCTCCTCCTCGTGTTGTGAGCAAACATGTGAGCACTATAGCTATTCAGTGATGAACACAATGGAGAGAGGGTAAAGTGTATGTACAAACTGTGTGTGTGTGTGTGTGTGTGTGTGTGTGTGTGTGTGTGTGTGTGTGTGTGTGTGTGTGTGTGTGTGTGTGTGTGTGTGTGTGTGTGTGTGTGTCTCTGCCTACTAATGACTCATTAGCCCCATGGCCAGAGATTCTCATAACCCTTGTCATGTTGCGGGGCATCTTGCCGCTTTCTGGAGTAAACAGACAGATCAGTGGCCTCTGAGGTAATCAGCAGAGCGAGTGTCACTGCTTGTCAGAGTGCTGTGGTTGGACCAGAGTGTCACTGTTTCCTCTCACACACACGCGCGCACACACACACACACGCACACGCACACACACAGGCACACTTTTTTCTGCTTATTGCGCACATGGGTGTTGTATGTGGATGTGCAGGAGATTCCAGTGTACACAGCGCTGGGCCCCTCTGTGCCTTGCCTCGCCTTGCCGTCTGTTTGCTGAGAACAATGTTCTCCATGTGACTCACAGGGGTGACTCTGAGGTCACGGTGTTGTCATCGCTAGGTTCACTCTCCTGGTGTCACGATTGGCTGAGGTGATACAATGTGACTTACTGGTCCTTAAGACAGACATGCTTGCACAACTTTGTTTAGGGTGAACGTGAGGAGTTCACTAAAGCAGCTTGTGAATTATCCTTTGTGCATAGATCATTTTGTAGAAAGACAATCTGTTACGTAAGAATATTATATTTATTCTAATTACTCTCTGTACTGAGCCATCAAATAATATTCTGTGGTGATGCATCTACCACATCATAAACCCTCGTTGCCCTGGAGTGCCTGACAGGATCTCTTGTGAACGAGAAAAGTTTCAGTTATGAATGTTTATTTTTAGCGCATGAATGTTGATTTTAGGACGAACCGCTTTCTGTGCCTCATGACAGCCAAGCATTGCATTTGCATTGTTTATGAAGTCTCAGTGCAGCACAACAAACTCTGTCTGGTGGAGCAACCCATGTGGATTAAGTTTCAAACAGTTTTTTGATGTCTATCATGAATCCCCAACCAGATGGTGGCCATGATCATCTTTTGTTCTTGTAAATACTTACACACTTTGTTTCGGAGGGCTGAAGCAGAGGAAATGAGAGTTGAACTACACCCCCCACCCACACCCAATCCCACTGTAATATGACTAATATGCCATGTGTAATCTGTTTGCTGATACTGCAGCTTATTAGAGAGAGGAATGGCTTCCCTGTTAATGTGTGTGTGTGTGTGTGTGTGTGTGTGTGTGTGTGTGTGTGTGTGTGTGTGTGTGTGTGTGTGTGCTTGTGTGCGTGCACTTGTGTCTATGCATGTGTAAGTGTGTGTGCGTGCATATATCTGTGTGTGTACAGTGTGTGTGTGTGTGTGTGTCAGTGTGTGTGTGTGTATGTTTATATTGCCTGTGTCCAATTTTGTCTCCAAATTTTGGTACTAAAATAGAAGTAGGATGGATGTTGTAGGCAGAGCCTGAAGGGTCCAGTGAGTGAAAGCATGTGTCTTACAGCTGTTTGTAATCTCAGATCTTGCTTTAGATCCCCTACAAAAACGTTTCCGTATGCTCCCCAAAAGCTCACAGCACCCCCATGTTTACTCAATCATGCAAATAACCAAGCAGGAGTTATTGGTATAACTGTGATGAACAGCTGTTGGATTCTTTCTTGTGTTATGTTTTACACTGCACTTACACAGAAAATGGGCATGCACGTGCCTTGTTTTATTTCATCGCAGGAATCTGATGGACAGGGATGTCCATTCTGTCGGTGTGAGATTAAGGGCACGGAACCTATCATAGTGGATCCATTTGATCCCCGCAATGATGGGAGCAAGTGCTTCTTCTTGGAAAATTTCAGCTGTCCAATGCTAGACCTGGATGATGATGATGATCGTGAAGAGACACTGGTCATGAATGGACTGGCCTCCATTAGGAAGGTAAATGCATCTTGTCATACCACAGAAACTAAGGCGACAACTGCAGGACAACAGGCAACAACTGTACACACATTCTCACATGCAGGGGTTTCAAGGATCTTGATGACTTCATATACTTTATTTTGTATCTAACAAACAGGACATCCGAACATATTTGAGTTTCTGCAGTCAACACGTATATGAGGAAGCCAGTTCCTCGGAGTCTTATTGGTAGCCCACCATCATCATCTCCTTTAAATGTTCCCAAACTTCATCCCCTATGATGATTATATGAAGCATTATGAGCTACTAGAGTGATTTGATTTGAAGAAATTGCATTGTGTTGTATTGCATTGCGTAACAATCAAACTAGAACGGCAAAGGCTTTTTCCTAAACCAGGCTGAATGATAAACGATTAACAGAACTTGCAAAACTAAATGGAAGCCAGTGTAGGCATTTTAGAATAGGCGTATTGTGTTCAGTTTGCATGGTGGTCGTAAGATTTCTGGTAACAGCATGCTGAAAGAGCCGCAGCTCTGTAGTTCTCTGTAGTCCTCTGTAGACTTGGTAGTCCAGCGTGCTGATGATGAAGCCATGAATGAGTTCCTCTGAGTTTTGGCTGGATGGCTGATGTAGTTGTTGTTTTGATATAGCAACAGACAGTAAAGTCGAAGTCAATCTAAACTCTGAGATTTATGACCAGTTGTTATGGTTCAAGACACTGACCTCTAGGTGGGCACTTAATGTAAATCTTTCTGCGTTGATGCCAAATACAACGATTTTCAAAATTTTACTTTACACATAGGCTGTTTTGTTTTTGTCTGGCAGACATACTTAGGTGGGCCGTTTTAGGGTCTGAACCCTGACAGTATTGACCGCCTGATTTCTTGTTGAAAACCTCTGGACACTTAAACCCCCAACTGCAGAATGCATGGGAAATGCTTAGCCATAGTATCTATGTCTTTACAATGTCTCAGTGCAGTGTTGCAATGACTGATGATGATCGTGTTGATCTGGTGGGACTTCTGTATGAGGACATGTCAGGAGTGTTGTAATGACATTCTGCTCATTCTTTGCAGTGCACTGAGAGGCAGAATTCGCCCATCATGTCCCCCAACTCCTCCCCTGTTGCCCAGCGTAGGAAACCCCTGCCTGACCCCTCAGGGGGCATCCAGCACCTCAGCCTACCTCCAGTGCCACCCAGACTGGACCTCATCCAGAAGGGCATCATCCGCTCCCCCTCAGCCAGCCCCACTGGCTCTCCAAAGGTGTGTTTGTTATTGTTGTGTGTGTGTGTCTGTGTGTGTCTGTGTGTGTCTGTGTGTGTGTGTGTGTGTCTGTGTGTGTCTGTGTGTGTGTGTGTGTGTGTGTGTGTGTGTCTGTCTGCCTGTCTGTCTGTCTGCCTTTGTGCTTGTAGTTTACTGGAAAGGCTTGGGGCTTGGGGATGTCTAATGGGGGATATTGCAGTGAAATGAAATACCAGCAAAGATGACTTGTTCACACAGCATTGGTCAGTAAAGTGAATTGGTCTTGGTCAGTTTGCCAGTGTGTGCCAGTAGCTGCAGTCTGCTCAGAGTCCAGTCCTCCATGCTGACTGCCTTCTGTTCTCTCCTCCCCCAGTCCTCTCCAGGGATGCCCAGGAAGCAGGACAAGCCACTTCCTGCCCCGCCACCCCCACAGAGGGACCCTCCCCCGCCGCCTCCCCCTGAGAGACCTCCCCCTATCCCGCCGGATGGTCGTGCCGCCTGGCTCCCATCCCCTTCGTCCGGCCTGCCCCGGGACCCACAGCTGCCACCCGAGGCCTGGTGCCCCAAAGACAGCCCTCTCATAGACGGTCGGCCAGGAGCCGACCGCTCCCCCAAACTGGGCCATTCGGCGCCCTCGCACGTGAATGGCCGGCCACTAAGCTGTCCGCTGGTGGAGAGTGGGGCGGTGCGGCCACAGCACAGACTGGACGGCGTGGCAGATGGCCCTAAGGTGAGGAGCAGCAGGCAGCAGGCTTTTGGGAAATCACACTGTCTTTGATGATGGCTGTTGACGCCAGTGTCAACTGATGCTGGGGATATTTAAAATTTGTTTGTTTGAAAATATGTTTGCAGCACACACATCACTCCTTTCCAGTCTGTTGTTTGTACTGTCCTGTTTTCAATGCAAGTGCAACAATTTAGCCTTTTGCTCATCTGTTACTTAGCAACAGCCGTGGTTTGCTAGCTTAGTTGTGAATTTTGGCAAGGAACAGTATTTTCACCTTGTTTTCTTCTGTGTGTGTCTGTGCGCCTGTGTATATATGTGTGTGTGGAGAGGTGGGAGGTGTAATCTGTGTGTGTGTGTGGTCTAAGCTTTGTGTAGTAACTCTGTAACTAAATCAAATTAACAGCATTTACACATTTATGAAAACCAAAACTATGATCATACTGCTCACTTCATAGTTAATCTGTCAATGACCTCTCTCTACATGTCTCTATCTCTCTCTCTCTCAATCCTTCCCTCCCTCCCTCTCTCTCTCCCTCTCTCTCACACACACAAACACACACACACACACACACATAGTAGCTCAGTGGGATTTTGAATTATGCAACAGTGTTCATAGGGGACAAGAGAGTGTCTGAGGTATTTAAACTGTGTGCGTGTGCGTGTGCGTGCGTGCACATACAGTAAGTCTTAAGTGTGTACAGAGGAAGGCAGCTTATCCTCCACAGTAAGTGTTCACCAGGCCCTTGATTAGTGCAGTGTGGCGAGGCCTCTTGAGGGCCACTGCCTCTGACTCCGGCTGGCCTGCCCTGCCCTGCCAGCACCGGCCTGGGTGAACTGGACTGGAGCTAATCTGGGACTGGTGGAGGAGCTGCTTTAATTCCGCAGCTCTCTGCAGTAATTATGGATTATTTTCTCTCAGGGATTTTCCCCTAATCGTTGCTGGCAAAACATCAGACTGTGAAATACCTGAGCGTGGAGCTGGGAGGGGCCAGAGGGACTGGACAGGCAGCTCCAGACCCCTCTCTCTCGTGTCTCCTCCTTCCCTATTCGCTGAGCTCTAGTCTTAGGTCGCGGCCAGTCTGAAGATAGTTCACTCAATGACCTCTCTTGGTGGACGGTTGAGGCTCCGTGTGGGAGAGCGGACACGGTGCCAGTGTTTTACTGACACTCACTGCTGGCACATCTGGATATAAGCAGGACTCTGCCGCTAGATGCCAATCCTCTTGTCTTGGCTTCAGCCAGATTGCCATGGACTAACGCCACACACTCTCACACTGTGTGCTCTGTTTGCTTCCCCAGCTGCACCCATCCCCAGGCCTCCTCGCCTCCCGGCCTTAGCAGCGCGCTGAGAGCTCAGCCACCTTCAACAGCTCATTGCCCCCATTCGCACCGCATCACTGCCCTCCCGCTTCTCCAGTTCCACCCTCTGGATTAATTGCATGACCTTGTGAACGGGAGCTGGCAGATAATGCACTGGGCCCCAGCCGCAGCAGGCGAATACTGCTTGTCAGTTTAGATAGTCCCAACGCTCGAGCTTCGAGTTTTCGCAAGAGTCTCCTCAAGCACAAACATCCTGGTGGGAAGGTGTGATAACAGTATGATTTCAACTCACCCCCAGCTGATGCTTAGCAATGGAAGAATTCTTATATGTGGCCGAAATTCTTCAGCCAAATGAAATGTTGAAATGTTACATGAAATGATTCATCCCAGACCTTTTCATATGGGCTCAAAATAAATCCTTAAGGTGCACACACAATATATCTCTAACCTCGGTTAAACAAAAATGTTATAAAATATATTTACTCTCTCTCTCTCTCTCTCTCTCTCTGTGTGTGTGTGTGTGTGTGTGTGTGTGTGTGTGTGTGTGTGTTTGTGTCTGGGTGCATTTCGCAGGCTTTCTCTAATGGCCTCATGCTCAGTGATGAATATGATATTCCCCCTCGCCACTCCCCTCCGCCTCCTGCTCTTACCAGCAGCCAGCAGAGGTGAGTATCCCTCATATGCTCTCACACACACACACACACACACACACACACACACACACACACACACACACACACACAGTCTCTCTCTCTCTCTCACACACACACACACACACACACACACACACACACACACACACACATACACAAACATGAATATAAACTAATATATACTAATACTAATATATACACTAAGATAATAAAGAGGGTACATATCTGTTTCACACACACACACACACACACACACACACACACACACACACACACACACACACACACACACACACACACACACACACACACACACATACACACTAATGTTCTTGCAGCCTGGCAGAGTTGTGCCTCTCTGTCCAGTCCTTCCTCTGTCCCAATCAGCTCTAACCAGCTCCATCTGCTCGCTGCTGCTCCAGCAGAGGAAGTGAGCCCCAGAAAACAAATAGCGGCCCTAATGAACAATGCTGAAACAGCTCATCCAACAACGCCTCACTATCGCACATCTAACCAAACATCCTCTCGCAGGCCCGTCACAGGCACCCGTCGTCCCACCAAGGCTCCGAGAGAGCAGAGCCGAGTCAAGGTCGTTAGGGTCACATCCGTGTGGTTACAGCTAACTTATTAAAGGTGCACTGGATGAAATTCTATATTGTATACTAGCCCATTGTATATTGCATACTGTGTGTGTGTGAGTTTAGCTCCTTGTGCAGTGAAAACAGACGTAACACTTCCATTTGAAGCATATTTCACTGTGGAAAAACAGGAAGTAGATGTAATGGTTCACCTCTAATGGACGGCAACTAGGAAAGGAATAGTTATTGTGTGACATGGAATATGTTCTTGTCACAGACAAAAAAGGAGGGAAATGTTCAGGGAAAAAGATTGAGATTAGTCCCTCAAAATGACCAACTGTGACGTGGCATTCCATTCTCTACAGTAACCTAAGCCCTTAGTTCCGTACATGTGAGGTCATTGGCAGGACCCTGGGTGGTGGTGGGGGGAGGGCGGTGGAGCGGCCTGACAGAGAGGATTGTTCCTCGCTGGACGCTCTGTCCCATGCTCCTGGTGGCCAAGCGGTCCAGTCCCCGTCTGCCAGGAAAACAGCACCACTGTTTGGACACATGTCCACTGATTATGCAAAAGCAACAGGATCTCTCCAGCTATCGTCTCTCGACAAACACAAAGCGCTCCTCTCACTGGCCCCGCCGTGATGGCCTTCCTGTCCCAGCAGTGCAGGAATAAGGGAAGCCCATCAAAGCCTGTGAGCAGGGGGTGGGGGAGGGAGTGGGGGACTCCGCAGCCACTACTCATACACACAATGTCTACAGCTGCTCTTGTTATAATGACTGTTCAACTGGTCAACTGCCTTGAGGGGCAAAATAACACATATTATCAGATATCAACTTCAAAAGACTGTCTTTTTTTTGTGGGTCAGTGTTGGATCATTATATATTGTTAATGGCTTTATGTATGTATTTTATCATGTGCGGGGAGAGTTACAAAAAAAGTAACTTTGTCGTAATTGTAGTCCTTGTAAAGGATGAATGTGCATTTGTGCTGGGCAGCATCCACAGGCTGTAGTGTTGGGATGCCTGGCTGCTGGCACGAGGAGCATATCTGCTTGCTGCAGTATGTGTTTAAAGGCTAGTGGAAGGCCACTGGGTGAGGTGGTGCCCTCTCTGCAGCTGTGCACACTGGACCGCCAGCTCAGGGGCACACTGGGCTCTTTGTGATGGGACACACACACACACACACACACACACACACACACACACACACACACACACACACACACAGTTGTGGAATTGTTGAGGTCATTTTCCACCTAAGTAGAAAAGGAACATGGAACCTGTTAGCTCGGGTTGGAGTTACTTGTGTCTCTGACTTTCCTCAACTTGCCTCAGGATTGGGGACGGCTCCTCTGGAGACATAATATCCGTGAAAATCTCTTAAACCACTGGATGTTAACCACCAGAGTCATTTGGGACATTTGGGAATTAAAAATGTTTTAGGTTGTTTAATTTAGATGTGCAGGTTTGTCCTGGTGTGTTCATATGCCACTAGGAAAAAGACTAATTAAAATAGGCTGCTCTTTGATCTGCTTCCTCTGTTTCAAAACATGCCTTAATATATTAACATTGAAAATATATTTTTATGGTATTACTTCAATAAACAAAGGCCATTCACCAAAGTCTGCTGAATCTGAGCCATTGAAGATGGTAATGCTGATAGGGGTGAATACTGATGATGCTGATAGCGTTAAGTAATCTTATCTGCTCTGTGCAGATATCCTAATCCCTTCACCAGTCCGTGTGTGGAGAAGGCGCGACTAATGGAGCGGCTGGAGGATGAGTACCAGGTCCCTTCCTCCCACCCGGTGTGCCTCTCCCAGCCTCCCATCTGCATCTCCGTGCGCGTCCCCGACAGGTACGCTGACGCCATGGACCTCTCTGGAGGCAGCGCAGGCTCTCTCTCTTTCTCTCTCTTTCTCTCTTTCTCTCTTTTTCTTTCTTTCTCTCTCTCTCGCTCTCTCTCTTTTTCTCTCTCTCTCTCTCTATGAGGTCCCCCCCCCCTTGTGAGAACCTTTGGGCTTTTCCGCAGGAAAGTGATTTTAGCTGTGAAGAATCCTCTTTTCCAGGAAAATGTTCTATGCAGAGATAGGTGCTGTCCAAGACCTAAAGGTTTTGAACAAGTTACAAATAACCTTTAGGAGGCTTTTCAGCTTTCTGTACTGGTCCGTAGCTGTGGTTTATGTGAGGTAATGACTAGGGTTAGGTTAAAGTAGGATTAAAATACTGTCTTTGAGCATTCAAACTAGTTACTGGTTAGTTGACAGATATGGGAATATTTTACTTAAAACACTGGAATCAGAAATTCCGGTCTGCTTACAAGAAAAAGTGAGAACATGAGAGAGGAAGTTTTGAAGTCCCAAATTTTTGCCTCCAACTATTTCTCTCCCCCTCTACTTCCTCTGGCCACCCCCCACCCCCTTTCCCCTCGTGTAGGGCCTTGGAGAATGGCATCTTAGATCAGTCTTCTTCAGAGGGAAAGAGACCCAAAGCCCCTGAGCATGGTAAGATCTCTGGACGGCTCCTGAGGCCTTTCCTTTCATCAGCCATCACCATCACCAGCATGTCTCCCTGTCATTATGTGTGTGTGTGTGTGTGTGGGTGGTTGTATAAATGTGTGTGTGTGTGAGTTAGTGCTTAGCACAAGGATGTGAAAGAGCTTTATGAACGCTTTGTTAATTGCACAGAAGTGCAGGGAAGCCAGCGTGAAGGTGGCTGGTGAGCGCTGACTGTGGTAGCTAGGTTAGTTGAACCTCTTCTTGTGCTTCTCAGGTGGTCAGTTTGACTCGGGCTCATTGCTAGCAGCCGTAGCTCCTTCCCCACTCTGTCCTCTCCACAACAGGACTCCGTCAGACTACGACATTCTTCTCCCCCCACAAGGTAGCCCATGACCCTACATGTGGACATAGTTCTTATGGGTTGCTGTAAAGTCTTTTTGTGGTGTTGAATTCTCCAACTTACTTTGAACACTATTCTATTTATGTAGCTGCAGTTTTGCAAACATAATTCTGAAGGACATAAATGACAAATGAATAGCAGGTTTTATTGTACTTGGTATGTGAGTAAGTAAGTAAGTAAGTAAGTGTGAGTGTGTGTGGGTGACCTAGAGTGTGTGCCAATGTACACTTGTCAAATGACTCAAGAGTTGGAAATAATTAGCTAATTGAATGCTGATTATTTCCCTTCCACACTCACTTCCATTGTCGGTATGTTAACTAATGACTTTGAATAACATTTGAGGATGTTTAAAAAGTGCATGTTCATTTTTAAAATGTATTCAATCTTGTACAGTTAAAATCATAATCATGGAGTTTGTCTGGGATTCGTCCTCCTAGTTCGCACAGCTGCATGTGGCATTGTTCCGCCATCTAGTGGCAAGCAGTGATAGTCTAGCATGCAGGTTCTGATAAATCTCTGCCTAGGAACCTCTTACTCTGCATGATTTCCATCAGGCTTCCCTGAATGTGGGGTGGCTCATGAGTAGTGCTGAGTAGTCCGGGTGTAGCCGCCTCATAGCACTCAAGTCTTCTTCTTCTCCTCTCTCTCCGTGAAGCCTCCCCTGCAGACGACCCCTTCAACAGCACCCCGCCCTCCCAGCCTCCTCCCCCTCCTCCCATCAGGCACAGTTTCCCAGAGCTCCCCACTTCCTCGTCCCCGTCCTCCTCCCGTGCGGCACGGCCCGCCTCTGGACACGACCATTTCCTGCTCAACCCTGGTGAGCTGCCCGTTCCCTGCCCTCCCTTCCTGTTCCATGACGTGTCCCCAGGAGAAATGCACTCTACTATTATATCTTTCAAGTGCTTGTGAGAATTTTTCATTGTGTCTATTCATTTGTGTGTGTGTGTACTTCATTGTGTGATTGTGTGTCCATTTGTTGGTGTGTATGTGTCTTTGTGCCTTTGTGATTGAGGGTCATCTCATTGTTTGTATGTGTGTGTGTCCTCTTGATTGTGTGTACATGTACATATACAGTATGTTATGCGGCTGTGTATGCTCGGCTGTGGTTTGAAATTGTGTGTTAGGATTTGTGTTCCTTTGTGCTGTCTTTTTTGTCCTGAATCCACTTACACTCCTGATGTCTGCTCATGCGTCAGTAGACTCCTTCCTTGGCGTGCTGAGTGGATCGGCCCCTGTGCCTCCACGCAGGCAGACGGAGGACAATATGAAGTCTCTAGCGAGGAACTCTCAAGAGTACGACCAACTGCCCCCGACGTCAGGTACCCTCCCACTGAAGCACTTAGACCTTGCACTCAATGACTCCCACTTAAAGACCAGAAGTTTTAATGGCCCCATGCCACATTAAATATTAATGATTTACTTTGTAATAGCCTGTGGACTTTGTCCGGATTAGCTTCTCATACACACCGGTGTGACGGGAATGTTGGAAAATGAACGTTCTAAAGAATATCTGGGTTCATTAAATTTAACATAGAATTTTAGAACCTTGAATTGTTGCGGAATGGAATCTTATGTTAGAATATTAAAAAACACACACCTTTAAGGGTTAACCATCTGTCCCTGTCTCTTTCACTCAGCCTGGTCCTGTCTCTCTCTTGCAGTAGCTGGAGATTGCTGCTTACAGGCACCTGCCAGGCCACCTAAGCCCCTTCCCAGAAAGACGCCTCCAGACATACACCACAGAAAGACTCACAGTCATGAGTCATCACGAGAGAATGTGGACGCAAAAATTGCCAAATTGATGGGAGAAGGCTATTCGTTTGAGGATGTCAAAAGAGCACTGATGATTGCTCAGAATAAAGTGGACGTGGCACGGAACATTTTAAGAGAGTTTGCATTGGTAGCACCAAGACTGAACCTGTAGCCCACAGCGCAAAACTCCGGATTGGTGACTGTGGCGACACAGGTGGAAGCCCAGTTCACCTGTGTCAGTCAGGTGTGGTGGCACGTGGGTTGGGGGCAACGACAGATCTTGGTCTGTGAATAGGGGAGCTGTACACAGCTCTGTTGTTTTTAGCCATAGCAAAGGTTGAACAGGGGAGAAGCATTTACCTGTTGAAACATGAAACCTGTGAAAAAAAAAAAAAAAAAAAAAAAAAAAAAAAAAAAAGTGTGTTTACAGAGAACAGCTGTGTGGTGGGCTTGCTGGTGCTGGTGCCTGTCTGTGATGCCAGTCTGTGCAGGCTGTCTCTCACCGCTCCTGCAACTGCTGCTGCTGCCAGCCAGCCCCCCCCCGGGTCTGCCCTGCCCTAGCCTGCCCTGCGTGCCCAGATCCGACTCCAGCTGGACCCTGTTCTCCAGGCTGACTCTGTTATTTTTGTACTGTTTTTAATATAAATGTTATTCTTTCGCGGTTTCTAGCTATTGTGTAATCAGTATTGTACTGTTTGACCAGGCTAACGCAACCCCCCAGTCTACAGTATAATGGTTCCCTGTCGCATGTGGCCTTCACTACTGATTCTTCTCAGAGCAGTTCTTTGTCTTGAAAAAAAGAGGAAAAAAGCCTCCTTTAACATGCTCGGCCCTGAATGTAAAGTGCATTCTTCAGTCTGGCACAAGGTTGAGTATTTTTTGTCTTTTTTGGTAGATACTAATGCAGAACACCCTGCTGTATCTACACCTACCTGAACATTCTGTTACATTTATTTTTGTTTATTTGTTTTAACCTCTTTATTTTAACCTGTTAAGATCTTGGATCATCACCTAATTTTGGGCACTGATGCTCAAGCGCTCTGTGGATCACTCCAGCAGGTCCCAGCCCTCTGCATTGCAGGTTTCTGTTGGTAGCATCTAGCCTGAGGAAAGGACAGCCCATATTATAGTATAGGAGCAGGGGCTCCATGAGTGGCTCCCCCCTGTGGAGAGTTAAGTGTAGTGAATGTACTGTGGGACACAGATGAGCAGCCTCACGGGTGGACACACCCAGCCACCCCTCCATCTCCAGAGGAGCCCTCAAAGGCTAATAAAGCAGAGAATGTATTCATTCAGTTTGGGAGAATGCAGAAAGGGGTTCGGCTGGACAGTCACAGTACAACACAACACAAGGAACCTGTAAAAAATGCCATTATATCAGGAGTACACCAATAATGCTGGTGCATCGATAATTATGGGATGAATTCCGAATTATTGTATTTATGTTATGTGTTCAAAAAAAGTGCTTAGTTTGGATGGGCTTTGCATTCAGCACCAAAAGGGAATAGGCTATCCATCTGCTAACATCTAGTCTTGTGGATAACAGAGCATAAGATCTTGTAATAAATACTTACTCGTCTGTTAGGATTGGATATCTCAAACATGTAACCAGCCCCTTTAAGCTTCCAATGCGTGCAAATATTCCACCTCTGGTACCAGCAGACTTTTGTGGTCTGCTCTGATCAACAGGCTTATGACTCCGAAACTAATTGTAGTTGCTGTTACAAGATGCTGGTTGTCTCCCACAGAGCATAGTAGCATTAATAAAGTGCTTGAGGGTTATATCAGGAGAATTCCAGATGATTCTTATTAGACCATCTCTATGAGGCCTTTGAACGATTATACCAACAACAGACTGCTTTGATCCTTTTACCCGCTGTTCTACTTCTCTGATCAGGTTTTTGTTTTTTTGTAATCTTAACTTGAAGCTTTACTTTGCACTGGTCTCTCTCTTTAATCTTAAACTTGAAAGTCTAGAACTGCGTGGTAACTCTTTGGCCTACATTTAAGAGTAAGTGGCCTTGTTCAGATTTGCAGGGGGTTATTTTCTCTACTTTCATTCTTTTACAGAAATTTTGTTTGTCAAAAAATGCCTTGTGGATCATGTAAACATAGTGATGTGTGCAATTAATTTATACTTTGTTTAAGGATTCTCTTGAGATTATTTCCATTGTTTAAAGTAACCAGTAATTTGTTCATGTGAAAATGTTTTATAAAAGCCAGTATTAACATTGTTTGTTTTTTGTAATGTTGTGAAGTTCTTTACAGATTTCATGGGGGTAGCATTTATTTATGGTTCTTGCTGAAGGTAACAAAGTAGTCACTGAAACAAGCATGAGTTGGTGTCATTTTCTTCAAAATGTACACTTTATTCTCAACAAAAGTACAAAAACAAAACTGTATTTACAATACTTGTATGGCCTTCTTCTCTTCACCCTCTTTGGTTTCACTGCTGACCTGATGGATTTGAAGTAATGTAAATCTTAAACCGCAGTACCTAAACACAAATTATTCTTTAAGGGCTTCATACATACAAACAAACAAAAGGTGGCAGAAATAGCAATATCTCTCTCATCAGGACTCATCAGTCTAGTGTCTTCAATCCAGCAGTTACATTCGGTCACTGATGACTTATATTTTGACATTGCAGTACATCTTACATTCTGTTGTGAAATTCAATTCAATATGCCTATCCAAAAGAGCCAAAGTAAAGCTAACTCTGCATCTCACACCATATAAATAGCAACAACAAAAAAAAAACAACTTGGACTGACAAAATAACATATTTACAAAGTTCTCAAAAACACAAAAACAATGCAATGTCTCTGCAACAGTTATGTTTAACTACAGTATGACACACAAAAACAGTTGCCAGAGAATGGGGGATATTAACATGTCTAAGTGATGAGTAAGTGTTGTGACAAAACAAAAGAAACACTGGTGTCACGAGGAAAGGCTTTGTACATCTTCCCCAAGAGCACATGAGGGCAACGGATTTTGCACATTCAATAGGTTTCACATTAAGTGTCCAATATTTCTCTATAAATATGTATAAAGCATTAGCTACTGACATTTACACTCTATTATCCTAGCACACAACACAAGTAGTTCTCACTTAAGGCATATGTAAATAGGACTGACTGACATCTTAATAAAATAAAAGGAGGCTGTAAGGTAGTCCCTGCAGAGCCATAGGTAAGGCTGAGCCAAACATTTGACAGGCCAATTGCCAAATTCTCCTCTGCTGTATTAATTATATGCAGCCATATTTAGTGGCTTTAGAACTACTGTTTGATTTGGGGGGAAATCACCTTTGTATAACTAAACTTTGTGGCTAAGGATATTGGTAGCCTAGAAACAGAGAATGCTGGAACTCAGATCTATTAGAGTATTATTAAAGTCATTTTGTATGGCTAGTGCTTATTATTATTTTGCTTTTTTTATGTGATTTTCTATAGCATAGTTAAAAAAAACAATAAAGGTGCTGTGAAAAAGCCCTCAAGTAAAATAAAAACAATGGAAATGTAACTCCCAGAAACAAAGTGTAACAGCAGTGAAGACTTCAGGCCCTCGGGACCAATCCATCCCCATAATAACCCCTACAGTGACCAAAAAGGTTGTCCCAGATGATGCAACATTCCGAATCTCAAGCATGATGGCATATGCTCACGAGCTGCAGCTATTTACAAAGGCCTGAAAATATGTACCAAGATTTTAACATTTTCTATCAAGAGAAGCAATTGCAGAGCCCACCCAACCAGCAGTGAGTTGCTGATGAACTATCATTCCGCAGGAGCACAGGGGAAATGTAAAGAGCAGTCCTCAGTGCAGGTGACATACATAAACACAAATGATTTCAGTCAGACGTGTCTGTGGGAGATTATTGTAGGTTTTCATTCTTTTGGACGAGGGCGAGTATTTTGCAATTCGTGCTGCGTATGAGAGGTCTGATGAGGGGTCAGATCGGATGGCTTTCAGACGACATCATTCAGATGAAATTACAACATGTTCAGTGTGACAAGGCCTTGCTACTGCTCCTTCCCTATAGACAGAAAAAGAGGTAAACAGTTATGACTGACATGTACTGTGATAAATAACACTTAAGCATGTAAACTGTATAGACACACACACACACACATATATTACTTGTATGTGTCTCATACATATGCTAGTCTTCCCAGCCAAAGTGATGGCTGGCTCTGCTCCCACTTACTTAAATGCTCTCATAAATGCTTATGTTACTCCTTGATCGCTGCGTTCCTCTAAGGAATGTCGTCTAGCACTGCCGCCCCTACACGCATGGCAATCCAGACTATTTTCATGTGTAGTTCCCAGATGGTAGAACGAGCTACCAGGTGCTACCAGAACAGGGGCGTCCCTCTTTCTTCAAAACGCTCTTGAAGACTCAACTCTTCCAAGAGTACCTCTCCTAACACATCTGAGCACCCAACACACCTAACATGCTCTTCCTCTCCTCTACTTCCTCCTACCTCTTTCTCCTCCTACCACTCTCCTTTGATTACACTTTGACTAGTCATAAACTTCTGCACTCTCATCCCCTGGTTGTCTCGTAGTGTCTGTAAAGTGGTATTTATTGTTACTCTAAGGTCTCCTTTGCCATCTTGCTTGAATGTTCATTCACACTTTTGAAAGTGTTTTTTGCTAAAAGCATCTGCTTAATAAATAAAATGTAATGTAAATGTGCCTATAATTGACATTCTGCAGAGCAGACTCTGGATGGCAGGAGCTGCACTGTGTACCTTCCCATGTGCATCTGAGGACTCTACACATCAGGCTTATGGTTGTTCTCCTCCAGCTTCTTCTCCTCCTCAGAGGTGCCCATCTCCTTCTCTCTGGTTTTCCAGCTCCCTTGCCTGGACAAACATGAGGCAGCGTTATTTTACGTTCGGTCATGTGAAAAGAACATCTGATAAGGAACAACAAAGCCCGGTATGATATTACTAAATATACTCTGCAAGACAGCACGATGCCATAACATTTTCTCGTGAACATTATAAACTGTTCCACCGTTTCAACTTGTTATCTTCTGGTATGGCATCAAAATGAAATTACACAACAACAACAGACAAGAATTATACAGAATACAGTCTGATAGAATCCGTTGTTGGACTCACCTGGAGTTCTTCATGTACAGCCAATAGATGAGGCCCACAATAGCAGCAGCCAGAATAAGCCCAACCACAATGCCCACAATGAGCTTAGCCTGGTCATTACCAGTGGACGTGTCTGGAACACCAAGAGAAACAAGGAAGTATTGATTTCTCTCTGTCAAAACAGCTTAACGTGTTGTTCCAAGAATGTGACTAAAGGTACAAAAAAGTAAAACAATGAAATAAAATGGGCCAAGGATCAGGTTTTCTTTGTGCTAAGAGACAAGCAAAAGATCCAAGATGTAACCAAAGAATCACATTGATATTGAGAAAAGTTACTATGGGCAAAAAGCCTTTCCCACACACAGTATGCATTGATAATGATCTGAGGTCCTGTGCTCCATGCTGCTCAGCCCCCTGAGCACAAAAGGAATAAATACTTCATCAAATAACCGGCGTCTGCAGACAGCAGACAGATGAAGAATGGAGACGGAGATAAAACATGGGCTTTGATGAGAAAGCCTTGTCATGATGTTGGGCTGCTTGACACCTGGGCTCTGCGTGGGCTTCCTACACACCCACAGATTTCACTTCCACACATGGCAGTAATATACCACCCACTCCTCCAGCTCATGACAGCTTTCAAAGCTTTTTTAAAACTGACACACTGTATTTTCTTCAGTGTTATTCCATATAAAAGTTGCAATTATAAAATGGCATTTCTTACCTCCTTCTGGCTCTTTTTTCTCCACAATTACTGAAATTAGATATAAAATGAAATTAACTTCTTGGGACCATAAAATAGAAACACAACTTGTGTTGACATGCCGTTATAAACATGTCCCATTCACTGTGTTTACCGGCCCCGCATCCCAGCCGTGATTAAGAGGGAGATGGGTTAGCACTGTGTTAAATGCCACCAAAAGGGGAAGTCATTCGTTTTGACAGGTGTAAGATTTGAAATAGTGAGGAGAAAATTGCAGCATGCAAATTAGATGAGATCAGGGAAGCAGCCCAGCACCCGACACTGACAACCACAACAGAAACTGCAGCAGGAGAAAGACAGAGGAGGAAAAGACTTGTCATGTCAAATCACAGACTCGTGAGCCGTTTGGCCAGACCCTCTCTCTCACACGCACGCACGCACACCTTAAAGACAAAAGTCATAGCACTTTTGCCAATATTAGAAAATACAAAACAGTCTTAAGCAAAGTCCAGTGATTAGTCTGAGAGGAAAACGTGCTTGAAGGAATGGTCTTGAAAATACATCTTCCACAAAACCCTTAAGTTCAGTCAAGATGGAGGATGCTCTTCCACTGAGGTGAGTTGAGAGCATTGAAGGATAGGAAGTAGGTTAGTGCTGAGAGCTGGCACACAGGAGGTCACACCCATGCCATGGGGGCGGGCTCACGGTACTTACCGGACTGCAGGAAGATATCCCTGGAGTCCTCTCCCAGGCTATTTGACACAGTACAGTGAACAGTGAGATTCTTGCTAGGCACCACTGTGATCTCGTGAGTAACCTTTCCACTGCTGTAAGATGTTTTTTCCTGTGAACAAACAGACAAACAGTCAGATCATAGTTAACCTGAGCATCAGCACTAAATTATTATTATTATTATTATTGTTATTAATAATAATAATAATATATGTGTATAACATACATTTAAAAAAAAAACATTCATAAGTAAATCTCTCCATTAGAGGGGTGCTGTATCCATTCAATATGCTCTTTGCTGTTGTCATGACTGGAGCTTAGTCAGCCTACCACACCTAGTGGTAATGGAAAATGCTCCCCCAGGCAAAACACTCACTGAGCTTGATGAGCCAAGTGGAAATAATCACTCAACTATTACAACACACACACCCAAGGCACCTCACTATCCAGAAACTCAATTCTCCTGTAATTGCATTCATTACAGGAAGCACAACAAAAAATCGGAACCTAATTCTGTTGCCATCTCTTCTACTACATGAAACAAAATCCCTTATCATTGGGGACACCCCATCATCTTATCTCCATTTTGTGTCAGCATAACCAGCATTACAACCCTAAAAGCCAGTAGGAACAGCTGGTGTGTTTTAAGTTTGGTATATTAATTCACCTTAACATTTCCCATAATTTCTAAGGCACAACACATGGGAACAGAGACTCAAATATACGACACTGGACCAGCGGGAAAAACGTCAGGAACTTACCTAGCAAATAGCATAACCTTTCTGAAAGATTGCCAAACTGCATTCTAAGGATGAGTCAAGAAGACAGAATTGTATCTTCATTTGATCCATTATGCTCTTTATATTTGTACAGAAAGCCTTCCCGCTAACAGAAACTGCAAAGCCTTCTCAATAACAGAAACTACAAAGGCTTCCCGCTAACAGAAACTACAGTTTTCTGGAAATCAAGGTATCACCCAGACATCAGAGGAAGAAGTCAGCTTTGAGGCAGAAGAGCTTAACCTTAAGTGAGCCTCACGTCATGACACCTTGTCAGGAGTAGCAGGCTTCCACATGTTACAGTCTAAGAAGCTGACAAACTTACATTGGTGCCATTGACACTCCACTGGACATTGGGCTCAGGTGAGCCTTCGGCCACACAGATCAGGACTTTGGAGTTTCCATCTGAGCTGAGCTTCTCAGTCAGAAACTTGATCGACGGCTTGCCTGGAGTGAGAAGGATAGCTATTTAGTATGAGTGTAGGCATAGCCAATTCATAAACACGTCATGTATTGGTATTGGATAATGCAGTCAGTATTGATGTGACATGAACTCTCCCAAAAAGTCTGACATTATTGGATTGGGGTGTTTGTTTTGCATTTTGAATATCTAGAAAATCAAAAATGGTCAACATAAAGACATACGACATCTACAATGTTTTTAAAAATACATTAATTATCTCACCACTCATGTACATCATGTTAAACTTCAAGCATCTTTACTACCTCTACCAAGACAAGCACAAGCTAATATTCCACAAAGATTACAGCATTATCCAGGTCACTGCACTCAAAACATTTCTATTAACATTCTATAGCAGTCAAAACAGATGTCATAGGTCTATGGGAAGAATGCAGTGGATAAAGGTTATTTACAAATATAGGCATGACTGATGTGTATGTCTGATGCCATACCAATACATTCCTAACCTTGTGCAGTAGAATACACTCATTGTCTTACTTAGAAGTACAGATGACTGAATGTAAGGAATGACAGTGTCACTGACACTGGCAAGCAAGACAGGCACTATTTGCATTGTTCACCGATTAAACCATCACAGTGAACGACCAAAAGGTCTCTTCTCATTCGGGCTTTCCCATGCATGTCTGCGCAATTTGCCTTCAGAGGAGCTAATCAGATTATCATACCCTGGACATCCAGCTCAAAGGAATGACTTTTCTTAATTCCGGCCACAGACACCTCCAGCACATACAGCCCAGCGTCTGCATAGGTCAGCTCTCCGAAAACCGGCTCCTTCTCGAGCTTCTCATTGTCCTGGAAGAGAGAGGGGAACAAATTATTGTTTTGAGATGTTGCTGATGACAGTCAGAGGCGGCCATCCCGGGTTCAGAAAGTCCTGCCAAGTATTTGATCCCACCATTTATTAAACCAGCTCATCCTAATTAGCAGCCAGGTAGATCAGATAATTAGTGATATCACCTGTGTTAAGTGCATATATATATGGCAGGACTTTTACTTTCTGGAACCGAGATGTCCGCCTCTGATGACAGTCCGTTGACCTCTCCTTTGACCGGAACTGGAGCAGAACAGCTGCTCAGACATAAGGAATGAAAGACAGATCTTTACTTCCACCTGTCCCATTCGTCTTACCTTGGTCCATGAAATCTGGGCGTCAACAGAGGCATTCTGATCCACCATCACCACCAAGGTGTCCCCAAAGTTTTTCAGGACCCTCCCCGAGGGGCTGACGCTGAGATCCAGGTCTGGGAGGAGGGAAGGAAAGAGAGGGATTGTTCCAACATGGTGAGACGGCTCCTATCAGCTCGCTGCAGGCGGCTCCCACACGCTCATCTGTCCTGCTTATCAAGCGCTTTAGAACGTTGCAGCCCTCAGAGGAGCCCAATTCACCTCACAGCGTGGGTGACTTTGTGATTTAGGGAGGACAAGCTCTCTGGAGACAACCCTCCTCCCCCGTCCCACAAAAGCCTTTGTTTCCAGCTTGCTCGCACTCAAGATTTAGACGTCAGCAACTTCAGTCTGCCCATGGAGAAGCGTGAAATACATTTGAATTGCCATAGGCGGCACCACTAAATTCACATTATAGGGCTTTGTCACGGCCTTTGAACATAATTGGCCGAAAGAAAACACACCTAAGAGTGGAGTAATTAAATGTGGCCAGAGTCTGTGCTTATCTCTGTTTGCATAATGCGCCTCCCTGATATTAGCTGTCTGGCCATTGGATGTCAGAATTTTCTAATTAGTTCTCTGCCCACAAGAATGTTTAACTTCCTCTCAGTTGTCCTGAAGTGAAATTAGATTTTATCATAAGACATTATCTTAATGTCTTTTGGTTTAATTTAGAGAGCATAAAAGTAAAATTGGCAAAAAACGGTATGTCTTTTCATGGGAAAAAGAATGTACCGTACTCAAAACTGATTGAAAACTCACAGTGTACAATGATTTCCTGCGTGTCCTGTTTCTTCTTGTCATCAAGCAGAGAGCACTTGTACTCCCCACTGCTCTCTCGTGTGACACCGCGCAGGGTGTACGTGTCGTTGTCCATCACAGGCACTTTCTGGTCCTGTCAAAAGAAAGGGCACACACTGTGAGCATGCTACAGGTGTGCTGTGTGTGTGTGTGTGTGTGTGTGTGTGTGTGTGTGTGTGCATTAGGGTGAGGGGTCAAGCCATAGACAGGAGAGTGGGCTAGAGCACTGGTGGGGCAGAACACTTGCCTTCAGGTAGAAGTTAAAACTAGTGGGGGGAGGATTGCCATCTGCTTGGCACTTTAGGGTGACATCATCTCCTTCTTTAATGGCACCCTTATTGATTACCTGCAGGTTCACCTTCTCTGTGGGATCTAGTTAAGTGGAGGTGATAGAGAGAGGGAGAGAGAGAGAGAAGAGAATGAGAGAAGATAAAGAGAGAAGATGAAATCAAGCATACGTTCCAAGCACTGCCCACAAGCAGAGAGGGGATGTCTGGCACTCTCCTCATGCAGTGCACGGCACCCCCAAGACCCAGCCTTCTTCATTTCTCGAGCCATTTGCTGTGGCGATTTTCTATCGCCCTCTCTTCCCTTCTTTTTCTCCCTCTCTCTTTTTTCTCCCTCTGTTGAACACAGTGGTAGAGCGAGTGCTATTGCATCTGCACCCCGAGGAGCAGCACAAATCAGCTCTCAGCAGTCACAGAGTGCCACCACTGACAGACTAAATTAGAACCATTGTGTCCGAACAGACTGGGCAAAAAATGCCCACTTTACTGATGTTGCATGTCTGAAAGCAAACTTCAAATGGTGCCCATATACTACAAAGCATGACCATTTCATCATAACATTTATCATGGTCAGTGCAGAGCATGGCTGTGAACATCTCATCCTCCCATCACACTCTCTCACTCACTCACTCACTCACAAACACACACACACACACACACACACACACACACACACACACACACACACACACACACACACACACACACACACACCAGCGTGTGTATGTGTATGGAAATGGGATTCTCCACACTCATTATACCACAGGGAACAGATTTGAATGCGAGCACAGATGTCTCCAACACTCAAGAACCCAAACAGTCATCCATCTGCATGTCAACTCCAGTCCCCGGGCACCTTAGAGAGCACTAAATCAATATGTGCCTTCAGCTCCCAATTTGTGGGAGGTCAGCAGGCTGCCGGAGCAAGCCGAGGCTCTCCCCTGGGAGGCGCTGTCTACTCACAGTGGACGGTGAAAGTCTCTGGAGCCGACTCCTGGTCCACTAACGGGTGGGTGGCCACGCAGGTGAACTGGGAGCCCACGTCCTCTTTACCCGCCGTGTACTGCAGAAGAGAGGAGGCTTTGGACAGGCCAGTGCTTGGGTCCTTTGTGACCTGTCCAGTGATCTTAATTGCTATACAGACAGACAAACACACACACACACACACACACACACACACACACACACACACACACACACACACACACACCGAGAAGAGGTTTTTGTAATTAGGGATATCATTAAAATTACAAGAATTTAAATGATTTATGTGTGTGAATGTAACTTACTTTTGTCATCAGGGACCAGTGGCTGGCCATCTTTGGTCCATGTTAAGATGGCAACAGGGTTGGCATCACTGGCAATGCATGTGCCAAGCTGAAAAAGATATTACACTTGACCATTAACCACATGTTTCATCCAAAACTAACATATGATCTATTCTATTCACTGAGATGGGAAGTTGACGCAATCTAGTGTGACCATTTCCCCTACTACTTCCTCTAATGGCTCAATGTGAAAATGTGAACAAAGGTCACTACTGAAGATTATAGGTGGACAAATTCCATTTTGGTGACGCAGTTTACACATGCTACTGGAATTTACCCAGAATAAATAGCTTATGGTGAGCTCACACCTGACTCACGTTCCGGGGGCTTTAGGGACTTTCCTGCATCATGTCCTTGCTACTGTTACTTTCATTATCTCTCATTTAGGTGACTTGGCTCATATCCTACTGTCAGATATTTTAAGATGAATATTCATGTGTCATGTGCTTCTCATTGAGTCAGAATGCTATCTTTTGAAAGCCATGCAGGGGGAGTTGGGCCTGTCATTGAGTCTGCCCTAAAGGAAAGTCCCGTGGTGCCTGTTGGTCTGGCTGCCTGCACCCTGCCTCCTAACTATGACTGATCTGAGAGCTTCCCCTGCCTGACAGCGCTGCTTGGCTGAGAAGACTTTTCTTCCAGCGGTGCAGCACTGACAAACCACTGCTGCTGCCTTTTTCCCCGGCTTCTCCCGCCGCAAGAAAAATGGATGTGCAAAAACTCCATTACAGGAAAAAGCTGGGGACGCATTAATAAGGATGTGACAGGATTAGGTGAGGAGTCGCTCCGGCTTTTGAGCAATTCTTCGCCCTGAGGGGCGGCGGCGGCGGCGGCTGGAGCCGCTGTGTGTGCGGAGGGCTGTGGTGCGGGATAGAGAGCTCAGAGTAATCGCTACTCTGCCCGGGAGCTGGCTGGGGGATGATGCAGGGGCTCAGGCTGGCAGAATGGCACCCAAACCACCGTCCGCCATGCAGGGAAGCTGCAGCAGCAGCCGCAGCCGCACAACCATCAGATAAGAACCCCCCCCCCCCACCCTCCACCCACCCCCACCCTCCCTTCCTTCCTCTCCCCTGCTTTTACACACAGCCGTTTCTCTGCCTGGCGCCTCCAGTGTTTGGGCTATAATGAGAGCCCTCCGAGGGCAATGTGCTGTGTGAGGCTGGCTCTTGGGTTGGTCGTGACCACAGGCTCTTTTTTTTTATTTATTTTTGCTTTTTTTTTTCTCTCGCCGTTCCGCTGCAGCTTTCCCACCTCCCGTTCCCTCCCATCCCTCAACCCCGGCGCTGCGCCGAGCCCTGACCTTTCACCAGCCATAATGTTTTCATGTTGGAGTGAATTGCGCCTCAAAGCGGGCGCTCTGAGGAGGAGCGTTCTTCCTCCGCAGCGGGTGCGACCGAGGCGGCACTTTGAACTTGACAGAGCTCGGGAGGCGGTCTCCCAAAACAACACCCCACCACCCCTCAAACCCCACCACCCCCTCAAACCCCTGACATTAAAGGCAAAGAGAGCAGCCAGCAGCCAGAAACTTGAGGAAAAAGGGAAAAAGAAATGACAAGCACTTCGACCAAGATATACATATATACATATCAAATGTGAAAATCATGTTTCAGCGCTGAAAGGCTCATCTGGGATGAATTATTCATCCTCAAAAGCCCCTGTGTTTGGTTTTAGGTTCCTTTAGTTATGCAGTTACAGATGGTTATTTTTGGTGAAGTACCCATAAAATGTCATCCAAAAACTGTGTTGCAGTGATAGGAAGTCAAACACTTTATCGTACTTGAGAGCACAACAAGGGTATTACCCTCATCACCCTAATATTTGTAACATCATCATTGATTTCATCATCATTTGATATTCATTTATTCTTCATTCTCTTTCATGGATTTTGTTCATTGCCTCAGTGCATGAACTGAGGCTAAAAAGAGATAAAAAGTCAGTGGTGCTTGATCTCACTAGATTGGCAAATGAATAAACCATTTTACTCACGGTGGTAAGCTTTCCATTTTCCAGTTCTTTGGCTTTATCTTTGATCTGGGGTGGCGAAGGCCTCTCTGTAAACATACAAAAAGCTCATGAGTAATGACTGGATTAGCTATTCTGATGTAAATATCTGTTCAGTCGAAACCACCCCACTCCAGAGAGCTCTTAATTACAGGAGCTACACCCCTCTGGTTAAGTGTTGATGCTGTGTGGCCTTTTTCATTTCAAAGCCTATATTTAAGTCCATATAACCAGCAACCAGTCATCGCTTTGTAATCTAATGCAGGGCAATGTGAAAATTACTTACTGTGGACAGAAACTTGCACTGGGTACTCCTTCACGTTGCCTCCCCATACTTGCATGCAGGTGAAGAGCCTCTGGTCCTCCAGCGTTCCCTTGGCAATGAGCAGGCTGGAGTTGGGGGCGATGCTCACCCTGTCTCTATAGCCATCTGAGGCCTGGATGGTGGCCTCCTCCTTGTGTGCTTGCTTTACCAGGAGGTCTCCCGCCGTGTTATCATCTTTCATCTGATGGAGAGAGCACGGAGAGCAGAGCTCATGCTTAAGGCCCTCAGCCCTGAATTGCAGGGCGTGATGCTATAATTATGTTTAATTACGGACTGACAGAATAATGCATACCTAATTGTACAGCTTACGTGTAGCATTCAGCTCTATAACATTCGCCATATATTTCTAGTTTAGCAGTGGAGGTAAAAACAACAAAATAACTCACATATTTCCACTTAGTGAACATAAGGCCATCGGGTTGGGCTCCTCCATTGATGCAGGGAACTTCAATAGTCTCTCCATACAAGCCAACAATTGTTGGTATACTACTGTGGGCTGAGAAACAAACAGAAGGACGCATATACTCATTACCTGAACTAAGGAATGCAAAAATGTGTGTAGAGTAAATGTATGTACAAATCTGCATAACCTATTTAAATAAATAAATGTGTATATGCTGTACATAAATAGGCAAACAGTAATATGAGTAAACATTTTCAATACATATTCAGTGAGTTTTTTTAAATAACTCTGTTTGCATTGTTCAAGCAATCATCAAGTAGTATACACATTTTTTACCAAAACAACAGCAGTAGACAACACATCTAGACTTTCTCCCTGGATATGTGTGCTCAGTCACACACAAAGCAAACCACAGAGGGTGACACAGGGGCGTCAACTACAACCATCTACCAGAATAAGGCACAGAACCCTATAGAGAGGTTGCCATGGTGATGGGGCCCAACAGAAGCCGTGCATGGTTTCAGGCAGATGAATGGGATAGGTCAAAGGAGAGAGGTTGCAGGGTCTTCATGCTCCAATCACTTCCATAGGTCTCCTCTGCTTCTCAATGAGTTCTCAGTCAAAGGGCCACACACTATTGGGGTTCAGATTCTGGTCAGATTTAAGTTGTGGGCCTGGGGGCAACAACGACACACTAGAGAATTGACATCCAGTGAGGGGCCCATCCATAAGGCCATGGGCCTACTGTACAGTGTGCCATGAATCTGCTGGTTTGATTTGTATTGTCTTAGTATTTCTAGCAGACAAGGAGTTGGAGAGGAAGAGAACTCCTGGCAATAAAGTCAAGTATACTGTGTGATACAGCAGAGCTTGCACTCTGCAGTCAGAGATGGTCACAACTTTTACATGACGTACATTCACTCATGAGGGCAAATTAAATTCTAAAGATTTAATCAATACACGATAGTGCTGCAGTCAGACCTCTGTCCAAGTGTGATCTGCCCTGTGTACATAGTAGTCTTGATTAAGTCCATTGTGACCCTGTTTGCACAGGAGACAGGCTGCACAGGGTAAACAACAGGGCCTGGGTGCAACCTCCTGCTTTCAACCTTAGCAGGCGAGATGCACCATGACAACAGCTAATCAGCCAGGAGAGTGTATTTTGTTTCTGAAATTGAAGCGGGGTATATAGGCAGGTTTCTTTGGTAGGTCGAGGTCAAAAGCAAACGCACTTTGCTGGAGAACGTCTCAAGCTGAGCAGTGAGGTGGTAAAACAAATGCTCCTTTATGGCTCCTCATCTTTCCTCGCCAGGCTGGAGCCATTAAGGAGGCCTGCTGCTGCTTAAACAGCTTAAGCCTCACTCCGCAAAAATCAATACACTTTACAAATGTTCCAAAGACTTTTAAAAACATTAATGAAACCTACAACCCATGCATGCTCTCCTTTCAAAGTTGAAGTTCATTCTACACATCAACTAGATTCGCAACACTACCCAGCAGTATTGCTCAAAAGCCTTTAAAACAAGATTTCATGAAATTTATTTCTGTATTTTGACACTATAGGCTATTTGTCAAATGATCCCTTACAGAACAATCCATGCTTAGCACAAAATGCAATCCATTCCTTCAGTCAGTACAAAAACAGTTGCAGAAGATACTACACTTCATATCCTCAAATAAAATCCATTCTCAAGTTTTTGTCAGTTTAACTGTTCAATTAAATAATTCAAGAATGTTAAAGAAGCTATTCTGATAACCATGACTATCTCAAAGGCTGAGTGTGAGAGAAAGAATGCACAGGCAACCTCCGCGTGCCAAAATGGAATCTCTTTTGAATTTGAAAAATGCCTGTTGACTGGTCGCCGCCCTTTCGAAATAACCCTGAGCAACGGCTCTTCTCATGTGGCAGGCATGTTTGCACTCTGTCAGCGGGGATCCAACTCTTATCTGAGCACTCTGACAGGGGAGAACAATGATGGCCATACACTTAACTCCTCGTCTCCCCATCACACAGCCACAGGGATACAGTACAAGGATTGAGCATGGCAAATTCATTAACACTTCTTAGCAGGGGATAACAATCGGCATTATGATTCATATGAGCCGCTCATCCTTACAAATGTCATTTAATGCGTTGATAATATAATTCTTTTCTGCCTCTTTATTCTGTGGCAGACTGCCTACAGAAAATTATTGGCAGAGGAAAATAATATTCCCTTTAGCTGCCCCAAGAGATATACAACTGGAGCAAAAAGGTGCCCCAAGAGATATACAGAGAAAAAATGCTGCAAAACCTCTACTGAGACTGAGGATGTCAGAGTGACAACAATGCCTTCAGAGATTTGATGTGTGTCTGGACTGGAAATCTGGACAAGTGCAGTTTTGCTTTGATGTGCTGCCTGGAATTCTTCACAGTGAAACGCCCCCAAAATGTTCTTTGCAGAAATATAAGAAAAATAAATTATTCTTTAGAAAGAATAATAAAATAACTTCCATTTTCCATTTTAACACCACAGACCGACTCATAACACATGGTCTTGACATCAGGGTCATTTCATTACAGAAATGCATTAGATTCTGCTGCATTTTGTTTCACTGGTGACAGGGACTGTTTCCTGTCTGCTGATTTCTGTATGTTTTTGGAGAAAAAAGCAATGCCCTGCTTGTGCCACTGCAGTGGCTGTCTCCATGTTCTCGCCTTGCTGAAGCCCTGAGGTAGATTTCTGACAGCTGATTCTTATGATAAAGATGCTACAGAACCACACAATCTCAGGCACCTCAGTCCAAATACAATGCATTCATTTTTCTCAACAGTCTGCATGAGGGATGCCACAAACATTGGCCACACAATCTCAGAGAGCAAAAGAAATTTATGAAGTGGAAAGAAAGATGTAGGTCCATTTGCTCTTAACAAATCCGATCCTGCTCCCCGTGTAGGAGCGAGTTAAAGTGTGCAGGCACTTGGGAAATCAATGTGGACCAACTGCACGCTCCATGGGCCCATGACTCATCAAAAGACAACTGCCATGGCCGTGATCAAACTCTAACTTATTGCTATCTTAGAAAGAAAAGAAAAAAGCAGGCAGCGGAATTGAGCTCTGCCTAGCGATCTGTCGTTCGGCTGCCTTTTGTCTTCACGCTTCAAAACACATGAGGGACGGCAACAATACCAGCTCCTTGGTTTAGTCTCGATTCAGCAATCAAATCACCCGCCCACAGGGCAAGACATGGTGGTCTGACAATCGCAACCTGATTAATCACTCACACAGGTGTGTGGTGTGGGAACCCCCAACAGTGCCTTTGAATTCAGTGGCTTTGCAATACTTTGGAGATAGGATGGTAATAATCTCAATCACTATTTCTGTTTTGCTATTGTGCATATAACATTTTGCATCTCCCAAGCAAAGAGATTAAAACATGGGTGTTGGTTCCATAAAGGTTTGAAATGACTAGAGATTTGTGCAAGGGACCCTGAGCTCATTGTAAAAAGAAAAAGAGGATTTGCATATGTGAATTAAATTGAATTAGGCACTCCTTTATTTTATATATTTCTTACTCTTAGGTTTTTATGAAATCCATGTAAACAGATAACAAAATCACACAGCACAATGTGACAAGAAGATACTACATAATGTGTAGTTACATAATTACTGAAACAAAACAATTATGAGTGCTGCTATAGAACCCGAGAGACTAAGACATGGGAGACACATTTACAAATACTGCAGAAATCCATTCTATACAAGATAAGGAACAAACTCTACTTAAAGGACACCGTTTTAGTATTCAGAGAGGGCTGTGCTGAAAGTGATTTTCAAACGTTCATTTTCAAAGTGAATGTAAAGGTTGCAATTATGGCCATAGAAGAAGAGAAGACAATTATGGTCACTTGCACCATTCAAGACCCAGAAAGGACCTTGCCTAGTTGGCATGATTGCAACACCCATTTCTCCCAAAATAAAAGCTGTAATTTAAAAAAAAGGAGAGGCGGATAATTGAAAACAACTTGGCATGCAACACTGCTGTAGTGTAAGTGAGCAGATGGTAATTAGCATCAGTGTGATCCATGAGTCACATTACAAGTGGTTACACATCAGCACGTACAGCGGATGGGACTACATCCACCGGCACTCTATCATGGTAAAATCAATCACAGTGTGGGTGATGAGAGAACCTGGAGAGTTGACTGCATTGCATCAATATTTGTATGATATTTCTTAACTTCACCTTGTGACGTTCTAACTGCAAATGAACTGGGTTAAAATAGAGATGAACGTTGAGGGGAAATCTGATGAATTGCTCCACTGAAATGGATATAAAACTGCATGCAATATTTTCACCTTTTGCTTTTCAGCGTCTCTCTTTGGGTAGGATTCTGGCATAAAGCCAACCCAAAGGCTTGCATTATTCCCTAGAGAACTATCCAGTGTCAGGACTTTAATGGGGACAGTTGTACCATCTGCAACATCCAACACCTTTCTCAAAGAATACGGTATCAACATTTCATGAAAGGTTCTAAAGGTCAAATGCTATCATGTTGCAATTAATGCATAGTGAAATAAATCCAGGCACCATATGTACATCAACTAAAATATCTGTATATGTTTACACTCATAGCTGAAACAAGATAGCTATATGGTTCCTGATGCTGCCATACGTATTGAGGAGACCTTATGGTTTTATGTTTTTTAATACATTATATTGTATGGCTCTTCTAAGAATAAGAGGACATGATATTATGTCAGAGACACTATGAAAATCTTGAGAGGACAGAGAAAGTTATTTGAATGCTGTGAACAATGAGTGGTAACACACTGGGGCCACTGTGTGCAATAGCAGAGTTACCAATCATTTCTTGTCATAACACAAGCGTTGAACATACCGTTTTCAAACAGTGACCTGATTGAAACGTTGCATTAAATAATTGGGAGTCAAAAGCAGTGTTGCGGACATTATATTTTTTCAATTGAGTATAGTTTTCTTTTGTCCTGCACCTGCCAGAAGGTGGGATGTGCACACTATAACTGTTTGCCAAACAGTGACCTGACCCATGGAAAAAATCAGATCTATGTTCATTATGTGCTTGAATGCTGTTTCATCTTTCCCTAAGGTTTATCCAGGTTTATCTTTCCCTAAGGTTTATCCAGGTTTATCTTTCACTAAGGTTTATCAAGATTTATTTTTCAGTATGGTTTGTCCAGGGTTTTTTCAAATCAGCAGCAGTGTTAAGAAAATGTGAGCATCACTGTGATGTAGCGTATGTGTAATCATCTTGTTTGGCGGTTACAGAGCTCTGCGTGTTGTCAAAAGAGCTTTTGCTGGACTGATGGCTCCGTCCTTTAACCAGTACCTCTCGCTGCTCACAGCCAAAAACGTTTTAATTCATTGAATAGGGTGTCAAGTGATTTGCTATGCTTTTGCTTACTGAGTGAGTCTATTATAAAGATGAGCACAAGATTAGAAAAGTGAGGACTGGGCAGAGGAAGAGTTGAGTTCTGAAATGTGCTAAAACAGGGACAAGAGCCAATTCGCTACATGAAAGTATGACTTTGGAGAATCCGCAGAGGGTGTTAATGTTATAATCTCTGACTTCCCAGATAGAGGCATTTGGTTGGGCCAACATGACTTAACTGAGCCAAATTTACAATAGAGATGCCTGGTGTAGCAAGAGTCTGCTGAGGATGATGTCTTGGTGAGGCCAAATCCAATGAAAATGGCTGACATTTACTGTTCAGAAAAATGAGCAAATATTTGTACTATCGCACTTTCCTCAACAGAGCAATGGAACTTGTCCAACAACCTGACACTGATAAGATTCCTGTTTATTTGAATTTGATCCAGTGAATTTAATGGCTCATGAGGGTTCAAGTGAGTGACTGCTGTGCAGAGTTGTTTTTACAGAGACATATGGTGTTATCTCAGCATGGATCTCAGTGAAATAACTACAGTGCATTATCAACCACCATTTTAAAAACAATTACAGACTGTATTGCTCTCATAATTACCATCATTCATACGTGGCCACACGGCAACAAAGGTAATATCGCAACCACAGTTATTTTATGATTTATACAAAGCATCAGCAACCATACTTAAAAACAAAGCACAGGCCATTTCCGGTGTGAGTACTGCCGAGCACCATTATCCTCTCGACCACTTTCCTCATTACCGCAACTCTGTTTCCACCTTAGCAATGAGCCAACTCAAACAAAACATCAAATCATACAACAGAATACTGGAAACATAAATCAGATGAATGATGAGCTCCCTGTGGACACTGGGCAGCACTAATGTGTTCATCATGCTCAAAGCTGCGGTAGCGAAACAGAAAGCTCTCCATCTGGATGGACCTGTCACTGTCGGGATTTGAAAGTGAGTTATTCCTTCACATGCTCATCTGGAACCAAAGGGACTACATAAAGGGCAGACTTATCTGCGCTAAAGGGAGGGGGTTCACACTTCCCTTGCCATGTAAATGAACGGAAAATCAATTCGCTCGATCTAGTCTCCCCCACTGATAACAAGAAGCAGATAATGCAAAAAGGCATCAGTCACATCGAAGCTACCACATCCTCTCCACCCTCCACTGGCTCTGCGCAGAGGGTGACATATTTGTTCACAAATCCGAGAAAACGGCAGAGGCAGACTCAAACACCGTTAAGGGCACTGTTCTTGCTAAGGAGGTCTTCATTAAAATTTGAGTGAGAAAGAAATAAAACAGTTTTTACCCCCACCACACCCCTCCACTTCCTCCACTTCCTTAGCTTGCTCAGGCATTTGCTAGAGCACTGAGCATAATTGACCCATCCAGGGCTCAAGCTTTCAAGAGGAGGGCCAGCGAGAGCCTAGAGTGCTGAAATAATTGACTTGATGAAATGAGGTGCAGCTCGTCTCCACCAGTCCCCATGGCACATGAACACATCTCACATCCCCTGGCGGGCTCAGCTCTGTTCGGCTCACCGCCCTGCGGACTGATCCGCTGGCTGATTAGCCCGCGTCTGCACACACTGAGAGCTAAGGTGCCCGCCATCTCCCCGGCTGCCACCACACAAATGGGCACACTTTCTCTCCGCAAACTGAGCCAATGAAAAGACTCTGGCGACAGCAGACTCTTAGCAGTTGAGTGCGACTAGATCAAAGGCAAGCAGAGCACAGCCATCAGGTGACCAGGGAAGGAGAAAGAGCTCAAAACAGTTTTCCACATCATATGCAGCACTTCAAACAGTTAAGAGAAGGAGAACTGGTGAGGTCCAAAATAGTCATCTCATGAGTGCTCTTTAGATTAATACATAATACTGAAAGTGGTTATAACAATGGGATATGTTGTAACTGAGAGGGCACAGAAATTCATTTAATCTTTGTCTATATTTGAACTACAGATGAAACGCTTCAGTCGGCAAGGTAATATTTCTTGACAATTAAAATGTTGAGTTGATAAGAAATATACAGTACAATTACATGTGAAATCTTTCATGTGCTATATGCAAGTTTGGTTAGTAGAAAAAGCATATTGAAAGATAGGTATTGAAGTGAATATCTGAGCCCCGTCCTTGCTGACGTTCTGTCTTCCCAGTGTCTCTATGCAAGTTCCTCAGATTCCTGAGCAAGGACACTAACGTAGCACAGATATGTCAAGGTACCCGTCTTGACATGTCAAGGAGAGCATAAAATGTCCATCAGATGTTTCTGGAATTCAGCCTGTTCGCTTCTAGTGGCTTAAAGAATCCAACACAGAATTCTGTGGCAACATGGACACTGACATAAAAGAAACAAATGTTGAGTTACTGCCCTGGCTGTGTTTAAGCCTGTTACATACAACTGCCAGGGACAATTGCCTGCAGGGAAACCTTTGGCAGGATGTCTATTGTTTAGCTATATGGTGCAAGGCCAAGCAGACTGACTATGCCACTCCTTCAGAAAAACACATACAGGCAGAAAACAAACAGCTTAGACCAGATTTTGCCTGCACATCATCCACAATATCCACAGGGTACAACCACAACAGCGTGCCAAGACTTAGTGCCTATACTCATCTAAAGTATAGCTGAGTAATTGAAATCAGGGCAATGTAAAGCGGTCACCTGTCTCTATTTTAGGGTCAAGAGACAAGCCCTGCATTTGAATGAGCTGATTGTATTTGAGAGGCAGATTACTAAAGAGTAGCGAGGTGTAAGTGGCCAACTGCCTGTGATGTTGAGGGGTGTTGGTGATCCCAGAGCCCAGTCAGGGAGATGGAGTGGACTTGAGAGAGAGTGATCTTTCGCGGTGGGAGTTGACAGGGGACAGAGGCTCACCCATGGCACATGCCTGGCCCAAGGTACGCCACCTATTCTCTCTGATTCGCCCCCTGAGCACTGGACTCTGGGTGCCTGTGGATCAATTGTTGGCAGTCACAGCTCAGCACAAACGTGGCAGACTGAATTGAGAGATTTTGCTCTCATTGATAGGCGAGTTCTGCCCCTGCATTGAGGCATGGGGTGGCATTTCAAACGGGGCTCCAAGACCTTGCCAAAAAAGTCTCAAGGGTACTATTCATTCCAGTTTTCTTGCCAGCTGAAGGTTTCTCCTCAGAAATAAATATTAGATGCATTCGAGCTGTTTTCCCACACACATGAAATCCAAAATATATTACAAATAAATTAGGTCTGATATGGGGATATGAAATAGCTGAGCATAAAATACATACTGTGCAATACATCTCCGGAGAATATACTGAAATTAGTTCACCACCAGAGCCCTTGGACCAAGTTTATGATGTTATGGTGGAAATTATCTTCTTTAAACAAAGAGCCCTAGCCTTTATTTGCCAATAGATCCTTATTTTTTATCAACAAATATCAGCTCTTGCTGCATCAAGGCCAGACTGGTTTTGTTTAGTGTGTTATGCCCGCTGCACAGCCTTTTCCAAATTTGGGGAAGAAAGCAGGCTGACAAAAGCTAAGCAGATCACCCACAGCATAAGGATAAGCGATGTGACCTTTGGTGCCTTTGTGACCTTTAATGTCTTGTGTATATAGTGAAGAAGAGGTGATTTTACATCCCAATAAAATGCAGCAAATAAGAGAAAGTGCTGCTCAAATCAAACACCAACGAAGCTGATGCTGATGAGGATGAACTGAATATTACACATTTGATGTAGCAGCTGTTGTAGATGCATATGTAAGATGTCAGTGTCTGCGAGATACATTTTGTCATACATTTAATGTGTTTGTCAGACAGTGTACCTCTCTGGTAGAGCTGGGATATTGCACAACAACAAAAAAGCCCATAATTCTAAAGCACAGCAACCATTTCAGACCATTATCTTACATGGAGGTGTTCACAATGGCCTGGCTCAACCCTGTTCCCTCTGTCTCCGAATGAATTTTTAAAATTCCTTCTTTTTAAAAAAAAGGAATACAAAATAAACCACAGAAGGCATCATCTTGCAAGGGCAGGCAGGTAAGTGGACTGGGCAATGACTGTGCATTATGGATGTGAAGAGGTCCCTGGGGCCTCTGAGAGGTTGCAGGAAGTCTGAGCACGATAAGACGTCAGGAGTTGCACACGCTCATCTCCTCCAACAAAACATATGCATTCATCATCTGTCCTTAATGAACTGATGCTCAGCACAGTGCAAGGCCATTTAACAACAGCCAAGAAGGAAAGAGAAAGAATCAGAGAGAGAGAGAGAAAGAGAAAGAGAGAGAGAGGGAGGGAGAGAGAGAGAGAGAGAGAGAGAGAGAGAGAGAGAGAGAGAGACAGAGAGAGACAGAGAGAGAGAGAAGCCCTGCTCCAGGGGACCATTAGGCTTCAATCTAATTTGCAGGGAGCAGGTAGAACAATGGCTTTATTTCGCTGTCTGTTTTTCTGTTTTCCATGCTAAAGAGATTAGGGCATTTTGCAATGTGATCCCGAACATAAACCAGCAAAGTGGCCTATATAGCGCATTTCAATCCTTATCATTTTTGTCTATCATGAAAAACCATTTTGGTGATTGCCATTTTAGTGCTTACAAAATAGAAAAGCCTGTAAGCCATCATGTTTGTGCTGGTGGGAGCTCGCGGGGTGGTGGTGGTGGGGGGGTTATGCTTGGTTAAGTTTGAGTCAGTAAGAACTGGAACAGTAATATGATTGTTCACAGAGTATGGATTACAATGTTATCAGTGGTAAGCCCATGGTCTCTTGTGGAGACCTCATGATACACAGCGCAACTCATACCTACACTGCACTCTGAAAGGAATTTTCAGTATGTTCATATCAACAAGGGAAACCACTTGTACCAGCCACGATGGTTTTAAACTTGTACTGTCCACATGCGTAAAGCCAGTGATCTTAGGGGAGTTACATCCCAGTAGTACGCCATTTGACAAGTTCACATGAAACGCTGGGTAACATGAGAGATGATTCACCCCTCACAAGCATGTATGTTTGTTTTACTAGGGTTTCAAGGTCTCCACGCTGGAGGCTATTTTTCTTCACCCTTTACCTTATCGGTGAAAGGCCAGCGATGTGCTTGGAATGGACAACACACCCCTCCTGTGACAAGGGAATCTTATTTTACAAAATTCACAGCAGGATAGTTTAAAAAATATATATTTTAGCCTGTATTCAAAAGAAAAACGTTTTAAATCATCCTTTGAAATGAGCTTCAGAGCTACATCTTGTGCCCATTAGGTGTGCATTCATCAAGCTAACACACTGTAGGAGTGGCTGCCAAACACCCTCTAATGCATCACATGCATCTTCATTTCTGTTGCAGAGCATTCTATGCTGAAGTCCTTAACAGTCACAACCCCCAATACACAGCGGACAGCGTTGGTATGGTCACCAAAACCATACACTTTCCACTCGTCACAGATTACTGCTGAAAAAAGGAACATGGCAGCTCTGACCACATGTAAAAACCAAACCACATCACCAAGGAAGGAGCATTTGACGTGAATGAGGCCATGATGACACACAACCATGTGAACCCAAGCAGGCTTTGACTTCCTACCCTACAGCAACAATGAACAATAGTGATGGCAAAGGAACGTGTAAACAGGCGTCTTCTCAGCTTAGAGCCAAGTATAGGCCAATAATTAATGGCAGATGGTCTGACATTATTCTCTACTAGTACACTTTCATCTGGGAGAAATATGGCTATACTGCTTTAGTAACACATTGACCACAGTTACAGGACACAGTTACAGGACACAGGAATGATTGTTCATGACTGTCTTGTGAGTAAGCACACATAACCCATTCTGAAACTAAAACACGAGAGAGGCACATACAGTATTCAGAAAGATTCTCACCATGAGAGACCAGGGTTAAAATAATGATTCACTCATGACTTAATTAAAGACTGATTCACACAACCACAGACTCTCATTTGAGGATCTTTGATATGGCAACAGCATGTGACTTCAGAGCCCTGTCATTAGCATTCCTCCTGGGGGAGTTATCGCTAAAAGCATTAATGTAGTAATGGAGTAATCAGAGCAAGCACATCTGCACTATCGAGTAAGCAGCAGCTCTTCCGGTATTTTTCCCTTTACAGGAGAGGGACATAACCCCCCCCTTCCCGCTCTCATATTTTAACACTCCTGGGCTGGTTCACTGCATGGATTTCATCACCATTAATCAGTGTGCCTGTGGCACAGCCTCTCTCCACCCTGCATGGCTGGCAGGCTGTGCTGTGAGCTAATGCAAGAGGTAGGCTAGCGAGGAGATAAGAGGTTCAACTGTTGGAGGGGTCGCCAACTGGTACTGAATCACTGGGCAACCATGCCCCATCGTACCTCTCCCAGAAACACAGCATGTTCCTCCACAGATAAGAGGCGAAACTGAGGAGATGACTCACCTAGCTTTGGTAGTGGCCCATGCCAGAAGTGGCTTTCTAAAACTTTAGCCATGGTGCTGGGCCTGAAGCCAACAAAGAAAACTCCGGGGAGTGGGCACTCCTGGCCTTGACCTCACTGGCTAAAGTTAGAGCATGAGAGAGACACACCAACAATAGCTTGCTACTTCATGAACTCTGGGTGGTATGAGGAAAACCATTCAGGAGGTGCATTTAAAAAATGTTCTTTGTCATATCTTAGATTAGGTTGTCTCATTCCAAAAAACAGCTGCTACTGAAACTTCTTGAATTCCAAAAACAGAACAATACAGACCGTTCAACAGCTGGTGCTGCACCTTCGAAGACAAATAGATCCCTCACATCTCTAACAGTTGGGTGCATTCCTCTGCCTTTCATATTTTGTTGGTGGACTATCTCAGGCAGTATTGTTTCATTCCTCAAAGTACTATTTATTTTTTCTAAGCACCTGTTCAGGGGGTGGAGAAAACATTCTCCAGAGTCTTCTCATTAAACTCCTAAAAAAGGCGATTCACTACAATGCTTTGCACAATGACCAGAGCTTGTGTACAAGCAAATGTATGAAATCTGATTTATGCCGAACAGGTGGACAAGGCAAAAGACCTGACCTGTGACAAGAACATTCTCCTGCAGCCTGCCTGAGACACCTTGTGAGCCCCCTGGGGTTAGGGGTCATAAAGGGCTAAACAAACATCGCCCACCGCTGGGGTGATAGTATCAGCTATCACACGACGGACCGGGCAGCTGGTGAGAGCCAAAGCAGAGGCTGTCAGAGGTTCTCGTCACAGCAGCTGCTTTTGTCATCAAGGTGAAGGCTGGTGTTGGGTTCGAAACGCATTCAGCTGATTTACAACAGCGTTTGACCATAGGCTTTGCCTGCACGCCCTGGAATGCAGTAGTTTCCTTTGACCACTTGAAGAGGTCAGCTATTCTTATTTTTTCCATCGTGATGGGAAAGAACACAAGTATTAATAGGGACATTTGATTGGCTGGCCTTTCAAGGGCATGGTGCCTTTTGGTTGGTACAAAAATGTGAATTCTATTAAATGCTATTTTCATGGAACCCTGAAATGGACTCTGACATGAAAGCTTTGTAAAAGCACGAGGTGACATGAAATGCAAAACACATGACGCCCTCACAATGAAATCAACACACCCTTCCTTAAGGTTCAAAGTCACAAGCAATACAGTTGCAATTAGACTGACTGGTCTGAAAATGCCAACAGACGTCCATCTGCACTTATTGTAGTAAGATGCTTGTGTGATTTCACTTCAATCTACTACAGCTTAGGATAGTTACTATGGGGGCAAAGCCACCCATTCCCCAATCAGACAAATTGTGTTCTTCCCATTGAACCTGGACAGGTCAGGCTTTCAAAGAAATCCCAGCTGGTGGATAAAGGCTCTTAAAAGGAGCAAGACGCTCTGTTCCCCGATTCCCATGTTCAGACACCATTATTCAGATTGAGCCTGGGGTAACGGCCCATTTCACGCTCAGCAGAGGGTCACCCTCTCCCATTCCTCCATGGCCTCTATTTCCTCACAGTCCCAACCTAACACAGACCTCTTTTCCCGCCATACAGAAAAGAAAGATTTTTCTCTTTACAGAGGCACACACACACACATGCACGCACACACGCACACTCACTCACAGACACACAGGCCTATGCCTGGCATCAGGCATGAACTCTTCAGAAGTACTACTCAAATTAAAGCGTGGTAATTCATACATAGTGAAGTTGGTAACCTTTGAGTGTTTTGGCTCCAGTATGTCTGGCGTCAGATATGCACAGCAGGAACTGTGCCAGCCAATGCACTGTAAGTCAATAAATATAAACCACTTAAATGATCTCTAATTATACTTCAGGAACAGTTTTTTATTCCTGTGTTTTTCAATGTTGAGAACGGGATATTTGGGAGAGACAGGCAAAAAAGCAGGATATCTCCTGGTTATTTACAGGCGCTCTCTGAGACACATTACTTAAGCCAAGACATAAAAACATGTATTATCCACAGACGTTCCACAGAGCCTGGAACTCTTATCAGTCTGAGATTAAGGGACGCCAAAAGGTGCCATGGCCCCTTACTGCCCCAGACGTAGCAAACAATTCCTCACCAACAGCAACGAAGAAACAATCTAGCTTGATTGCTAGATTCCTTTCTCTTTGTTAAGAGTGGTGGCCCTCAACCCCGCACCCAAACCCTGAGCCCCTGCTGGACACTTAACCCCCATTGAGCAATCAACATGACACAAGCAGAGCCTCCAAATCAGCTCCAGGAAAAGGGTGTCTTTCAAACGCTCACACCAATCTCAGTGTTTATCAGGGACGTTAATGGAGGCTGACCACTAAGTGATGCTACCCAGCAGCCCAGGGTTGGCCTGAGGTGAAAGCACTTCCTGGCCTGGCTTCAGTTGTCCTGCTAAAATGGTCTTCGTCAGCAGGCACTTCCACTCGGCTGTCCTCGGGGAGAGCACATCCATGAGCCATGTTTGACTTTGCATGTGAGCCATGCCCCTGTTATGGAGCCTAAACAGAGACCACAGCACTTAGAGAATTAGCATTTGTCTTTAAGAGCAGTTCTGCAGATAGAAGTCTCTCCCCCACAACTCCTGTTTACTCTAGAAAGGCTCTTCCATGTACAATGGAGCTACATTCCAGACTGAAAGCAGAATACACTCAAAATACACATTTTTTTTTCATGTTCCAAAAGGCAAGTCAATATCTGATACAAACAAGGATATTACTTTAAAAAGTAGTCCTGTGTGCATGATGGCAAGATGATGCTAAATGGATTGCACAACAGGAACCTCACCTTCAGAAATGACCTCAGGCTATAAAAATGAGGATTACAAGTTACTCTTCCACACAAGTGGCTGGTTGTTTTAAAAAAAACTTGTTTTTGCATCGACATTATGGCACCAGGGACTGCATAGCCTACAGGACTACCCAAGAATTCTAGTTCAGTAGTCAAGTCCAGTCCCATGGTGTGCAGAAGTCCAGTACATCAATATGTTTTCACTTGAGGTGGAAGTTGCTCAGGAGGTAGAGGTGTTGTTTATAGACTGGAAGGTCGCTGGTTCGAGCCTGGCTCAAAACTCCAAACTACTCTGTATGTACAGGTTGGCACCTGACATTTCACCTTCTGTCATCATTGTATGGGTGAATGTGAGGCATTACTCAGTCCATTTACTATTACTTGATCACTAATGTAGCCATAAAAGCATATCCAAGCACTCAGAGGAAAGGTCATGAAACTATATATTACTTTTTCCTGTACCATCGGAGATCAGGGCTTTGATTTTGGAGGAAAATCTGATCTGTGCAGCATAGACAACGACCTGTGCAGGGACACAATGTGTGCTTTGAGGCTCAATAAAGGACTACTGAGATGCCCTTAGTAGCCAAGAAGACACTGAGGAGTGTCAATAGCACTGCCCTTGCATGAATAAATGAAATGACCAAGGCTAGGTCACACTGATAGCAGCACATTCTTCTGCTGGGCTTTGACGGCCAAGCTCTAGAGGTTGGGCAGGTGTGAGTGACGCTGGCCACAGAGGCCCCAGTGTTGGGCACTCTGTCAGCCAGGGGTCGGGTTGGTACGGCTGTGGGTCGGGCACCGGAGCTGGAGCCCAAGGTCATCTCCTCTCACTGTGTAACTGATTAAAGGCCTCGCTCCAGGGCCACTACGCTGCAGCCTCAACCTGCAGGGCCCTGCTGATGGCTTATCACGAGGAGGTGTGCCGGAATCGTCCATCTGCTCACAACGACACTGATAAGCCCTGTGGGACTTGGGCACCTGATGCCTGTGTGAGCCGGCCAAGCCTGTGGGAGGCCACGGCCCTGGGAAAACATCCAGTCAAGCAGCAAACCTCAAAACACCAACCACAGCAACTTGTGAGAGCAAAAAAGAAAATCACAAGATTGTTCCACCTTACCTTGTAAAAGCAGTTAGGAAAGCCGTCAGGAAACTCCACCATTACCCCTAGTCTATGCAAAAGGGAGTTTCTCAACATAATTAAAATATGCTAATGTGATTTACAAGCCACAATAGTTTAACTGGAGGAATGTTTTTGCTAGAGTTAAACCACAATGTTAACTTAAAATGGGAGCCATTCAAATGAGATGAATTAAATGACCTTCACTGACACACAAATCTCTCTCTTAGGGGTATATTTAAAAAGTGAGAGAAAGACAAAAGTAAAAAATGTGCTTCTAAGCCCAATGAAGCTCCTGAGGGTATGGATTCCTAACAAAATTGCTTGACACCAGCGCAATTGTATTTCCCCATGCAGTTAACCACACAATGCAAACAAAATGCAAATCATGATTAAAAATCCAAAAATTCAGTCAATGGCTATACAGCCTTGAAAGAGACAAAGTGAGAGTTAAATGATTCACAGCTTGGTCCAGTGGCACAGTCGAACACACAGGAAAATAGACTGCTCTTTTCACTTGCTCTTGCTTCACTTGTATGCGCTAGTCATACTTGTTGTACATGTACTGTACATTGACTGTATATAAGGTACATGTACAAGTGACCTGGAATCAAAAGCAAATACACTACTGTATCGCATATTTGCTTCCAAGCCCCTTATTTTGCCTTTGACAGCAGGAGGACAGGAAAGGGAATGCGTTTGTAATGGCTCATGGCATATCCATATAAAATGTCCCAAACATTTATTTTGCAGTGTGCTATCTGTCATATCGACCTGCCATTTCAGACACTACTAAATTGATTCAGTGGAGAGTAGAGAGAGTGCTGGAGAATGTTCCAGCCAATTTATCACAGCGCGCTCAAACTGGATGATGCTAGCAAACAAAGACCAACAGTGTTAGCCTCCCTACATGTGCTACCATGCTGCATATCTGTTCTCTGTGTTTAGACCCAGAGAGCCCACACAGAATGAACCAATACAGACAGTTCCTGGGACCACAGTGGTGCAGAATTGAGTGATCATATCCAGTCAACACAAACTTTGTCTGATTTGAACTCCGTTGAGCACATCTGGAATATTTTCAGATAGAATATAGCATATCCTTCCAGACTCTGTTCCAAAACACACAAATACATACATGGAAAAATACCACACACCTTTATACAGACAAACACAGACACACACAGAGAGTAAGACAACTGTATAAATGTGCTATAACCTGATTACCAGCTCGCTCAACAAGTAAAACATGAGACATGACACTGAAGCTGAGAGATGGCAAACAGGAAAGGAATGCAACAGAGCATGTATTTCTGGACTAGTCACATGTTCACATAGAGCAAAACTCATCAAGCTAAACAATGGATCCAAAAAGGGTGACTGTACTGATTTCACAAATGCAGGATTCAAACCATGTCCGAGGAAAGTGTGACCAGGTTGTTCAGTGGGTGATTAATCAGAATATGTACAGTGAAGAACATCATTGTGGTATAATTGCTAAAGCACTGAGTCATTGGCATGGTGTTTCAGAAGGACTCCATGTGCTTTTAATTATGGTGTATATTTGACTGATCAAAGCCTCTAGTGCCCGCTCAATACATCTGAGGGGGTTACCCCCACTGTATGTAGAAAAACCTCATGAATAATTTGAACAGAAAGACAATGAAAAATCGCCTTCCCAGCATACTGCATGCAGCAAAACACTTCTTTGATTATATTGCATTAGAAGATTATTTTGCAATGTACTGGGGGGGAAATTGTTCTATTTCAGCAAAGGCATACAGTTAAAAGATGAATTTGGACTACACTGGAGCCTCAGAACATCAACATGCAATCATGTTGCAGTATTTTAATAGGGTCACTGGTTGGTTATACAAAAAATAATGAGCATACCAATTCAAAAATGAGTGTCCAGGCACAGTAAACATGTAGAGGTTTGACATAATTTCTGAATTTCATGGACAGTCAACCTTCCCAACCCTTCGTGACAGCCTTGATTATTAAAACATGAGCACATCTGATTCTGCTGCAACACAAATATTCCTCTTATTGATGTGCTGCCTGCTAAACACTCCCCCAGTACTGAGTTGGGTTCTGCATAAGAAAAAATATCCATCCACAGACAGAGACAAAGACTATCTATGCTTAACTCCACTAAATTAGCCATATTTTAATAAGCTAATAGCACAGCATGCAAGATAGTTTTTCCACAATATATTTGAAAATGAAAAAAAAAAAAAAACTGTTCAATGCCAATAACTTTGAGTTTCAAATAAAATTCCACACCAAAGACGATTGACTCTCCATTGGATGTTTCTTTTCAAAAGACCTAGTCATCAAGCATCACCATGGTGGTGTATGTGAAACATGCATGAACATGTGAAATAAGTTAGAATACTGCATGCTTTATAAGCAATATCAGCAGACACATTCGCCTAATGTGGTTTACAAGAAAAGGCATAATAACGGTGCATGCATTACAAAGTCACTCACAATTCGTTCACAATTAGTTATATGATCATACATTTTATTCACCTGAATAAAACTGCTTTTTAAGAAGCATCAGATAAAACTTTTTATTAAAATCCCATTCCTACAGCAGTTGATACAACTGAGATATAAATTAGCCCAGGAGCTGTCTTTTCATGACTTTGAAGTTATACCCCTTAAATATTCCACAAGCCTAAACTAGATCTAATAGCAAATAAGAAAAGTTGAAAATTAGTTGAGATATTCCATCCCCCTAACAGAAATGTATATTAAGCACATTATAACTCCAGTTAAAGTCCTCCTGCACTGCAGATTCCATTTACTCCAAGGTTATCTTGCTGTTATAGGCTGCTCTATGTTGTTCACTTGAATGAAGTGTCTTCATTGGTTCTCATCTCAGAACTACTTGAAAATAATCGTGCAATTTTGTCAGGGAAACAAAACCTCTAAAACTAAACAATCCCTTGTTGAAACAATCTCAATAAAAAAAGTGCATCAACAACATCGTTCTAATCTAAAACTGCATGTTTTCAAGCCATGTGTGACTCATTTTTCTTATGACTAGATTCATAGCACCACAGAACCTAGGAAAAGCATGCAAACACAACTAAAATTCACTTTAAACATTGCTTGAGGCTTGGTCTTATTTTAGACCTCTTCTTGTCTGTTTGAAATTGCATTTTAAAGAGCAGACATAAAGCCAAGACATCTTCTGAACTGAATGAAAAGATAAACCCAGCTTTTCTTTGTTGTTTTAATCAAGTTGAACTACGCAATACAGCCTGTAGCTGAACCACATCAATGCAGGGGACACTTCAATACAGCTTTACCTCAAAGATGTTTAAGGCCTTTTGAATGTTTCTGGTAAGGTTAAATCCCCAACATGAAATCAAAAGGTTTTCTGCACAACAAAGCATTAAGTAAAGCATGCCCCTAACCCTCTTGGGGAGATGCTATGATCCTCACAGTGATTCCCTGTACAATCTCAGAGCGTGTGGCTTAATATTTCAGATACTGCATCTCAACAACAATGGCTAAGGTTTTTATTGTTCACATGTTCTTTGTCTTCTGGCTTCACCTCAAAATTGCAGATGAGTATATGACAGCCCAGATTGAGGGACTTTGCAAAATTTTGTCTGGACATCAGCTGTCAACATCTCTACTTACTCTACAAAGAAAGATCAGCCAACCACGAGGTGGAATGCACCAAGTCCATTGGCCATACATACTTAATGACCCCTCACAGGTGCTTGGGACATGAAAGGCATGGGGTCAGGGAGCTTGCCTCAGCTGTTAGATGAGCCAGGAGAACAATAGCCATTTCACTGTCAAAAACAACAGCTGCTTAGCCTGGGATGATGAGCCAATGGTTTTACACAGTATTCCGAAGACAACGTGAAGGGCCAGGGTCGCCTGCTCTGGGATTAATTTGATGAATGGGGGTTTCTACATTATGATTTATTTCCACAAGCCGGTATGATAATGTCAGGCTTGGCCACAATAATTGCAAAAATATGGAAATTCTGCAATTAGCTGCAACTGTCTGAGCCTCACATGATGTGTGAAGAAACATAATATATTAATATTATACAAACAAAAGAATTCATGAACAGATATGATTTCTTATATTTCAGGGAAATTATGAACCCCACATGTCTATTATAACATAATCACCAGCTGACTGCAATGAGTTGAACTGTGGCTAAATAAAAAACTAAATAACAAACACTAAGGTAGCTATCTACACTGAGACCTCAACAACAGTGGGAAAACAATGGCTGAGCATTCTTTGCTTACATTGTGCAAAATGTACTTGAACGTTCTCTCTCAAAGATGCCTTTGTCTTCACAGTAAACTGAATTATCTCACAAGCTTAAGTACTGCCAATGCATCACTTTGTGCACTACAGAGAGACTAATGCAGCCACACAGTCTCCAAATAAATTTACACAAATGAAGCATCAAGCCCATTAGGAAAAAACATAGTGGTGCAGCATGAAGTAGATGAGAAATAAAAAAAATATATAATTTGACTGATCAAGAGTTGATACTGTATTTAACACCTCTTATCTATCTTTGACTTAATATAACCTTTATTTCAAAATTGTGGTCTCCTGAGATCAAAGATATTTTTATGCACACCCATTTTCTTTATACCTTACCCTTAGGCAATTTCGCCCCCACACCTTCCAGTCAAGTTCTGCTCTCTGACAAGAACACAGGCATTTCCTGAAGCCAAGAGAGCTGTATACCTGGTTGAGGGTATAGGCAGCACTTTATCAGCCACCGGCTGTCAACATACACATGAACTCACACCATTAGCTTTCATCTGTTTTCAGACTGAAGGTGTGAAGTTTATTGCCCTATGAGAGTAAAGTCCCTATCTGGATAAGTATACTAGCTCAGTCCCCATCAACTACATACTTATGCAACTGTCTATAAATAATACTGACAGTGTTACATTGACTATAATGGCGCTGAACTGAACAACTACCGATAGAGATGGCTGCAAATAAATGAATAAGTAAAATAGCAGATTAATATATCCATTGCAAAGATTTCCACAGTCCTCACACAAGAAGGTGTTAACAAGGACAAGAATTCAAGAACTGACAAATTTAATGACTGCAAAGGTAGTGTGTCTTGAAGAATTAAGATTAATTATTAATTGTTAATTGCTATAGCTAGTTAATAAATGATATTGCCAAGGAAACTGAGACCAATCAGCAAGTGCTTTGCTTAATCTATCATGGCCTCTTTTCATGTTAATGTAATTCCCAATACTATGCAAATGTCGTACTTCTTTGATTGAATGTGGTTCCAGTGTCATGTTATACCATTAGCAAACCAAATGGCCTATCCTCCCCACTGACCCAACATAGCATTAAATCAATCCACATGGCTTATTTATAGCAGCGTCTTGCTAAGACAACAATTCTGCTGTTCAATCTGTGATTTAAACACCGCTGGTGAAGTAACACTAAATACCCGAGGAAGGCAGACCATGACCATGAGAGTCCAGACACACATTTGACCCTTTTAATTTGTGAGATGCATCGTGATAAGCCACATAGGATAGATTAATGACATGGATCCATCTCCCCCTCAAGGATCCTTCAAGGACATTTGTCTCTAGTAAGCTGCATCTCCTTTCTACACCCTGTCATTTGTTGTCATCTGTGCCCCCAGTATGGGTATAGAAGTTCTTCTAAATAACAATAATGTCCAACTACTTTGTAATTGTTCTACACTCTAGCATTGCACAAAAAACACAGTATACCAGTCTATGATGATTTCTTTAGCATATGCACATCCAGATTTGTTGTGTTAGCCTTGAAACATAAAGCAGCTCCTATGAATGCCTGCATTGTGTGGATCCTGAGAGAGGGTCATTAAAGCACCCAAACCCTTTCATGACCCACTTCAGGCATTCCACTTCCACCCGTGTTGCCTGTAATTGTAATCACTCGCTCTCAACAGGGCCATCCCTATAAAGCCACAGCTTTGTGCCACCTCACGTGTGATGAATTTATCCTGCAATGCTGTGCCAGCCTAAGCACAGAGAACTCTGGGAGGCCCCCTCTCTGCCTGTCCACAGACACACATCCGTTAAGGATTTGTGAAAGAAAAAAAGCCTCCCTCTGTCATGCCCTCTAGGCTTCAAAGCGTCATTTAAGGAGAGGAGAGAGGCAGGCTGAGGTGATCCCACAGACATGAAGAAATGTAATCTGCACATCAGAGAGAGCATCAAAGGAAAGGATTCAAACTGGTGAATCAAGTTATCGTATGGTTTGCATGGTGAGCACAAAAGTTGTGTGGTTTGGAATGTCATGTCGAAAGCATAAGTTTAAATAAAGTAAGGCACTCAGTAAAAGTTTGAAAAAATGCACACTGCAATTCAAAAGATTTGTTCTAATAGACAAAAATGGCAACACATTCTGTAAAAAGTGACCTTCACTGTCCCCATGGAATTGGTGTCTTTAATGAGCATTAGCCTATCGTTGAATTAATTAGGATCAGTAACCCAACTGTAGAATTCTTGGTCTAATAGGCTGCTTTTGTGTACTCACGAACCAAAAGGTTACCAGTAGCTGTTGAGCTTCTAACTGAGATTGGCTACAGAGTGAAAAGCACACCCTTTGAAGGTGAAGAGTATATTGTTCACTAATTGATACCTACAGACCTCACTGAAGAAAGTAATTGGCTGTGCTGTCAATAGCTGTTAATCTCCTGACCTTGATACTGATGTGGACATCGATACAAATTCAGTACCAGGCCAATAATGAGAACCATCAGGGTACTAGCTTTTACAGTGCAAACACACCAAAACAATTGGGTATGATTTAAGAACAAAGTCCACAATTGGGAAAACGAGAAGGGGCTGTCTGTGTGGGACTGATCAAAGTCATATCATGTTCGAGCCTGCCATATAGGGCATTTATGATGGAGTATGGGGAGCTATCCAGTTAATGTCTGGCATTTTCACAGCAGCATAAAGCTCTTGGCTGTTGATAGGCACTTCAGAAAGCCAAGGGAACTTTCTCCTGGTGACAGACCGGGAGTCTGTGAGTCTATATGGTCAGTTAAGATTTCTTTGATGGCTATTGATTTTCCTTAAGTGCGTCTTGACAACAAGCCTTGGGGTTTCCACAACTCAATGGAAAGCAGACTGTTCACAGAGTGTTTGGTGACAGCAGGAATTAGGGAGCATTTTTATAAACTTCCTGACTTGGTTTTGTCGGGGAGTAGACAGGAAATCTTTGCTGTTTCTAATTCAAAACCATACATAATCTCATGTGTGTACTGCAGTCAAACTTACATTTACATAAGTCCTTCAATTACTTAATATTTCATTCTTATTATACTGTTAGTACATTTTACTATTTATATTACATCAGTATGACAGATGACTGATATTGTAAATGGAAATTCGAAGCCCACTAGGCAATGATTTTATAAATTCTAACCTAAACCATGTATTAATCAATTGTATGACTATAAGCCTGATGAAAAATGGATAAATTCCTTTTATAAACTGTTTTCAATCAGACAAAGGAGAGCCCCAAGTTTATGATGGATATGATTGGTTTGGTCTCTGAACAGTCATTCTGGTAATTCAGATGGAAGGTCCCCCTTCAGCATAGCAAAGATTAGCCCATTAGCAGATGAGTGGCTGGTTCTACTCACGAGATGAGCAACAACAGGGGTGAGACCTGATGAGGGGTTTGGAAAGGGGGTGGGGCACCCAGCGGTAAAAAGCAGATGCCTTGCCTGTCACAGGAATAAAGCAATCTGCCATAAAAGCTTTTTGTGACGACTTTCCCCCCTTTTCACAGTGCAGCCTGGTCCCTGGTGGTGTTTGCATAGATAATAGACTCAAGACTGCCCTGATAGAGGTGAGGCCTCTCCTCACCAGTATATTTTGTTGTTTAATCACAGAAATTGGTTTGGGTTTAGTTATATCTAAGTTGATGCCTTGAGGGATATTTTCTGAATATATTCAAATTTGCATGGTGTAAGTTACACAATAGTCCAAAACATGATAGTCCAATATTTTGTTCTAAGCATTGCCATATCTAATACACTAGATATGTAACTTTATGTTGTATGACAAAACTGTAACAAGTTATGGGAACAGTTTGCTGTGGTCTGCTGATGTCATTTGAATGACGTGTTTGAGTTGGAAATTCCGTATAGAGATAATAAGTCTGCATATTTATATTTCTCTGGAAAGTAAGCTTCTAAGGAACCCCCCAGCATGGTGTTTCAGTTCCTTGTTTGATACTTATTACTCAACAGTCATAAGGAATGTCATTCATTGCATCACATGATTCACACATATGCATAATTTATTATGTTCTAATAAGTGAAAATAGAACATGACTATAAAATGTACCGGGCTGGGTTGAGACTCCTCTGCTGTTGTTATTGTTTTAATCATAGGGCAGTATCTTCTTTAAAGACTAACAAAAAATAAAGAAACCTCACTGTCAGTCAGACAGATAAGAGTAGACAAGATTTTATTAAACACAGGCTGACAAACATCAGTTGTACAACATAGGATTGATGAATACTGCAAGGGAGGTTTTCTGTGCTATATTCAGGTTCTGATGTGGAAAACAAGAAGAGCACCTAATCTAGCTTTCCCCCAAAATAACGCTTACATTGTCAGGGAAGATCAATCATATCTCCCTACAGTAGTGCTTTAAAGGTTTAACTGACCTTTCTCTGACTGTTCCCACATCCGTAGGGACTTCAAGATTAAGACTAAACTCACTTATCTTCTCTTCAAGATATGTTTACAAGATGATGCACTGCTCCATTCTGAAGTCATTTCAAAGGAGGTCACTACATTATTTTGGGTTATTTCTTTGTGTAACCGTGCACACAGATTGTCTTGTCAAGTTGACTCCTTATTAGCGACTAATGATTAGGGCACATCCTTCTAACCATGAGAAGCAAACAAATCTGACAAACAGATACTCTCAGATACACACTGTTTTATAACCAGCTACAATAAAGGTATACAAAATATATTGTGAAATCATGGAAGTCATCAAGACTGTTCTGAAATATGTCAGTGTCCACAGCAGGATCGGTTTGTTTCTGGTTTGTTTTAAGACCGATACTCACACAAAATCAGCGCAAAATCGCAAAGAATCTGTCCCAAACTGACGCTATGAAGGTAATTAAGCAATGCACTATACCTTTTCATGGAAATTCATCTATTTTCTACATTGACGACAATTGGGATCCATACATGAACTGGCCTCATAATTTCTAAACCCAGTTGGTGTTAAGTCAGCTCAAAATGTAGGCTACCACTAAGCATATATTCACACATAGACAAGGTTGTATTCAGCTCGAGGTCGGTAAGCATTTCTTGTTAAGCCTCGCTAAGTAATTTCTTTTACTGCCTAAAATAGATCACGTGAATCATCTGGATGAACTTTACAGCATTACACTGTTAGATAGCCTAGGCTATTACATTGCCCAGAAAAACCTCAACTGGCGAAAACCTGTCTCCGACAATAGGCTTCAGTAGTCCAAAAACGCATATCACCTATTTGGATAGGCGAACAGGGAAATAACTCCGCGACAGCGTTGTCAGCTCCCTTCCACTCCCTACCTTTAGTTCCGTGGCTAACTGTAGCCTATTACTCCATTATAATCATGTTTTCAGGCTGACTAATGTCAACAAGATATAGTGGCGATGTCAATTAGAATCCTTTAAAGTAAGCGATAGACCATCACATCCATAAACTGTAAACTTTGTTTCAGAAAAGGAAAAGTTGAACCGCAATTGTAAAGTCATTCACCACATTGAGAGAAGAACTCCACAGCACCTTTTTTAGCCGAAGTCTAGTGTAGGCCTATATTTTATCTGTTGGGCACTTGTTGATTTTAAATATAGCCGGATAGCGTAGAAACCAAACCAAAACTAGACTTGTCTTCAATAGCCTACAACTTGGCAAAAGGAATCAGCGAAACCAACCAAATATCCCACGTAGCTTCCCGAAGAGTATCCAAAAGGCGGAAAACATATTAAAACAGATTACCAACATACCTTGCAGAAACATTACGGCAGTGATGAAGACACGCAGGAGGTACGAAGATGAACCCATCTTTCCGAAATTAACGTTCTTCCTTATGCAGAGAGTAGTCTAACTGATAGGCTATTGTAAGTGTTCTTCGGTTCAGATGTGGAAAGCCACAATTTGATATTTGGATCTGAAATATTAAGCTATTTATCGAGTATCGACTAACGTGTGTCCAGTGTCCACGTAGGCTACGCACTGTGAACAAGTGATAGCGTGAGCAGGTGAAACCAGACTGAACATAAAAACCAACCTCGAGGGTATTGTACAAATTCTCCGCCCATAGTCCAGCCCTCATCTGGGCGGGTAAAGCACACTTGCTGCAGGTAAATTACCACATGAGAAAGTCCAAAAAATTCTATGCCTTTTGGAAAAGCAGATTGGTATCCGGAAACCATCACCCATGAACACGTAAAGAAACCAAATTGGTGGACAATATAACAAATAGGCCTATGTTAATGAAGTTTAGGCTACTTAGCTGCATATAGGGCTTAGTCTAGTCCAACGGAACAAAGCTTGTCTTTGTCACTTTCATACCGCAGCTTCAGGTTTGGTGAAGTAGCCAACATCTCACTAAGTTTCCTTCTTTAAATATGACGATGCGTATCAGTTTCAGACAGCAGAAACTCAACGAGCAGCCATGTTCAGTGTATGACATTTATTCCAAAGCCATATTCTGCAGTGCCAGTTCAGTGCAGGAAATGTTCTAAATTTAGTAACCCTTGGCTGATTTACAAAAAAATCGTTTTCCACCCACCATCTTTAATTCATAGCATATCTGTTTCAGCTTTGATGGTTGAAACAGAGAAAAAACATATTTTGGTTATATGTTTGGTTGTATTTTGTATACATAATGCAGATCTACAGGATGCTTAAATGTGCAATGCAGATCACAACATTCCCTTTAGTAATACATCAACTTTCCATTTCAGATTCTGCTGTCTGTAATTGCCCATGTGTGTTTTGTCTGATTCAAGTTGATTTCAAGTGGATATGAGTGGTGTGTGTGCAGTTGTAGTTAGCTGTCCCTTTAAAGTATTTCCCAGGCATTAACTCTGTTTATGTCTAAATTGACTGTGATATGCTTTCGGCATAATGACACTGTTCTGACCCCCAATCGTCAGAATGAAAAAAAAGAATGGCTATATTCAAGACATATAGAACTTATTCATTTATATTAGCAGTTAAAGGATCAAACGCAAACATCTCTTTGAAGTATGCTGAAAAGTGGTTACTTTGACATTTTTTGTCAGATCTAGATTCCTCACCAGAGGTTCTTTTCCCTCTATACTGTCATTCCTATATAAAGGAGCATAACTTCTGACACAAATGAGCAAAGTAAGCACTGATATGCATGCAGATCATTTGTACATCAAATAGTGGATCATTTCATCATTCTCCAGTGAATCTATGTTAAGAGCCACTACATATGCCTGTGTATTTCACACTATGCGTTACAGTTGGCATTTACATTGCTGATGCTGTAACAGGTGTGCTGTAGATAGTTGGGAGTGCTGCATAAGGTACATTCTGACTGACTGTTTACATTTGTTTTGATATTCAAACTACTTGCACATTTTGTTTTTTAGTAAAATGCTAAAGAATCCTGATGTGTCCTCCGTTGTCCACTTGAGATCAAATCACCCAAGATGGAGGGGCTTTCGTGTGTACAGAGGTGACCAAGAAGCTAGCAGCAATTCTTGTCTAAAAAGTATTGCTACACCACCATACTTAATATGTTGTCCGACGGTGAGTAATTTTTCCCTGTTGCACCGACACTGGATTTTAGCATTCCCCCACCTGCCAAATCCCACTTTAACCACTGCCAAGATGCATTTTAAAGCCAAGTGTAAACAGATCCATTGTGAGACTAGTGTTTTGATGAAACTCAAGACATTGGATGAGGCTGATACCTGAGTCTGTGCCTAGTTCTGTTTCTGGCAGGAGAGACCCCACATTACTGGGATGGCTCAGTAAATTTAGTTGGTTCACTTGAGGCTGTGGGGTTGATTCATCATTTAAATTTAGAAAGATATCAAGTTGTTGCTGTGATATAAGGCCTCTCGGTCAGTTCTGTCAGTGGACATTGCCATTTCCATTTTTTATGTTGCTTTTGTATTGGTGGCCAGCAGCATAGAACTGTTCAGCCTGCAAACCCCACTCTAGTTCAAGAGATTGAAGCATATACTGAGAGTGGGCATGTGCATGTTTCAATTAATATTGCAGCGTCAATGTTGATAGAAGAGAATCTGCGGCCTTGAGATGAAACTTTGTGAATAAGTTGTGCCACAGTATTCAGAAGCATTAATTGTAATTGGAAACATGTAACATGTAACCACTGATATCTTGAGCATGCTCAATACCTAATGTATTCATGATGGGAACAAAGCATAGCTAATCTTGACAAAAGGATGTTTCACCTGAAGATGTTCGTTGAAAATGAAATGAAAACATTCCTTCTATGGAAAGGACATAGGTTTTCTGTGGAAACCATAACAAGTGTTGAGCCCCCTTGGTGTTTGTGTTTTGTTTGTGGATGCATTTGAGTGATTAGGTATAACGGTAGGTTAGTGTGGAAATGTTCAGATCAACCATGTACCTGAGGCTGTGCACTTCCCACTGCCTGATCACTTAAAGAGCTGTGTTCTCATGTTGCTTTGAAGCTTGGTATTGTTTGTTGTCTTTTACTAATGTTTCAGACCAAAAGACAACAGAGTCTGTCCAGAACACCCCAGCCCTGAACAACTGGTAATCAAACAAGACAGGAATGAGGTTGATGCCTGGAAATCCCTGAAAGGTGAGAGCCATGCACAGACAGCTATAGTAAGGTGTGTTTCATAGTTTATTAAGCCTTGGGTAAGGCTGTGCATGTCAATAAGAGCTGCCCCTATCTGGCATTACATAACAAGTCCGGGGCATTACTAAGGATATAGATTTACTAGAAAGTCAAACCAAAACTGAAGTTTCCGTTACAAGTTTCACTTATGAAGTCTGAAATGTCTTCAGCGCTATTTACTGCACTACACAACAGGTAGTAATCTGCCTGTCAGGGATGTAGAAATGCATTTCAGGCTGATCCTTTTGTCTCATGTTTTCATCTGAGTCCATTATTTTCCTTACAAAGATGCCTAGAGTGACTATAGTAGCCTGTATAGACCCTTTCAACAATAAAAACAAAAACAATGCTTGAACGTTCTATTTGGGCCCCAATCTACTTCCTCTGCATTAAGATAACATATGGAATGTTAAAACGGAAGCCTTGTGGGGCCAACTATGATGCTGATAATGGAACTCTCTTGAAAGGGTCCATAGTGGAATATAAAACAGAAGCAGGCCCATTCAACTGCTTCAAAAAATAGCTGAAACAACAACTCACCACTGCAGGAACTGACCTTAAGACCTCAGAGTGTATACGACTACACTCATACGCAGGTGGTGCTCAACAATCAGGAGGAGAGCAGCAAGAACAGACCACATCAGGCACAAAGATTCAGAGAATAAGCAAACACCATTCAGGACTTAGGATTCAAACATTCCTGAGGAAAAACTTAAGTCAAGGTCTGCCCCAGAGTCTGACCTCCTAGAATTCTTTTTCTGCTACTAATTTGTAAGCCACTAAATGTCCGGAATACAGAATTATTTATTTTATGACACTGTGTGTTCATGCAATAGAAATCCATAACGTTAGTCTATTTATACCATTCAGTTGACCTGGTTAACAAATGCATGTGTACAAAATAAATATTTTCTAATAAAATAAAGTTTGCATTTAAAATAAGTGCACTAAGTTAAACTGCTTGGTGCTTTGTACAGCACCTTCTCTTGAAGAAATTAAGGACCAATAAGTCATCACATACAGTTATGTAAATTCCATATAGGAGCTAATTCCATGGGAATTTAAATTCAGTGCTGCTGCTATCATATTTAATGTAGCCTTGGGCAAGAAACATATAGAATTAGCCCAAGCCTGCTGCTAATACTCCATGGAAATAAATGTTTCAAACATGCACTTGGCTGTGTAGAGGAAGTATAATGAGTAAAAATATGAAAGTATCAACGTTTTTGATGCCTTCAACAGGCCAGCATGGGCAGATATCCCTCAGACAACAAGGCTAGTTTTGTGCTGATATGCATATTTTCTCCAGATTGACACTTTTTTCCCTGTACATGTCATTTCCCATCCTTATGTTCCTGTCATTTAATGCCTTCATCTGCCCTTTGGTGAGGGTTAGCACATACCAACCTCTCATCAAGCTCATAGGTGTATTAAGGTAATATGTGCTGTTTGCCCTGGAATATTGCTGTCCCTACAGCAACAAGAAACATGCAACATATATGCAAATAGGCATAGATGTAAAAGCCATGTCTAATGGAAAAAGGCCCAAGCTCATTCCACTGGTGTTAAGGGCTGTTCACATCAGGAATGATAAATCTAAAGATAATTATAACTATAACTACTATAACTATAGCGATAAATGCGTCCACACTGATTCGAAATGTCAGTTTCGAGCATCATATCCCTGGCTTTAATGGGGAATTGGTTTGGCATGGTAGGACTGGCCTGCTCGTGGGCCTACCAGTGCTTCTATGCTTAAGTCTGGACCTTTAGTTGAATTTGACCTGTCTCTGTTTGGATTTACTGTGTGTTTGGGTCCGTTTTCATTATTATCTTTTTTTGTCTTTGTTTCAGGCTTTTCCCTGTTCACAATATTCTGTTAACATTGCCAGAGTTGGGAGATATGAGCGTTGCAAACGGGCTGATCATCCTGAGAAGACAATGCGTGGGCTGGCCCAGGACTTGGAGGTAAGCTGCCCTCTTGCATTTCATCCACCATTAATGTGTACACTCTGACTTCCACATTATTGCACACACCTAAGTTAGAGACTGTGTTCTGAGCAACACATACATTCCCTAGACTTGGTGCAAGCTGGGTGCTGGGCCTTGACTCCCTAGCAATGGCATCTTCTAGAAAGAGAAAAGAGAGTATTATAAATGATATTAAATAAGCATCAAGTCACTATCCAAAAGTGATCACAATTGTAGTCATACATTTTGGTATATAATGAATGCAGAAGCAATCCCTAAAAGTACTCTTCAGATTGGTAATCATAAACTATCTTCTCAAAGCATTTTGCACCTAATTCATATTCAACAAGAACAAGGCCTACGTATTTTTCAATCTAAATGGATCCATTGGGACGCTTTGTAAAATGAGAATAACAAAAAGAATGAATGAAAAAGAAGAATGAAAAAGAATATTTATTTGAGTATAACATATCAACCTCATTTCCTTTTGTTGCCCCCGTCCCAACTTTTTTGAGACGTGTTGCTGGCATGAAATTCAAAATGTGCTTATATTTTCATTGAAATAGTGAAATTACTCTCCTTCAACAGTTGATAGTGTAACCAAGGTCGCAATTCGTCCGCCGCTCACGGCCCTCAAACCCGCGACATCAACACAAACCGCCATGGGAGTCGAACGCTCTAACCACTGAGCTAAAAGCCAAGGCTTCCAACTCAGCGGTTAGAAGCGTTCTTAAGGTTAGAGGGGTGTGAGGATTTACACAGGCAACTAGCATGCTAGCTTAGTTCGCCGCTGTTACAATTATAGTACAACAGCAGTTGAAGTACATCCTTCATTAAATAATGCCACCCTAAAAAGATGGTTTTGGTGTACAAAGGGGTTGAATTTTAATCAATCCTTCTTTCCACAACTTCCCGACCATGCTGCCAATTCAGTCTACTCAAAGCATAGAGAGCAATGGACATAATTTCATTCTACTAGTTTTCAACCTATATTTTTTCCCCACAACATTCTAACTGTGCTGTCAGTTCAGTCGCATACTGTACTTGAATCATAGGGAGAGACATTCTACAAATTTTCATCCTAAAAAGACGGGTGGGTGATTGATCTTATTCAGAGATAATGAAATGAAATATACTATCTGCTGAATTGTTTTCACTCCATTATTTTCCTTAAATATCCAACCATGCTGCCTTTTCAGTCACCTATTCTACTCAAAGGAGAGAGAGAGAGAGATTTTTATTCTTCTAATTATCACCCTAATAGTCCATGATTTCCACACCTTCCCAATTGAAAGAACTCATTCGATAATGAGTGCATCCTTTAGTGACAATATCTGTACCATCTGTCATGGCAAAGTTGAAGATGGAAATGATAATGTCCAAATTCGACAAAAGGTTTCAGATGGGATTAATGCAGCTAGCCTCCAAAGAGGTGACTCTATTGTTGTGACATCTGGATCAAAGGTGCATGCTATACTAATAAATGTAGTTTAATATTAATAATTAATAAGATTAATAATATTCTAAAAGCATATACCCTGTACATGAAATATAGCATCAATCAACTTATGTCTCATCTTCCTTCACACCATGCATAATACATACTCCTCTATATGTGAATCAAGTGAACAGCTGATACATTTTAACCATCATTTGACCTCAAATTCACCCCTGTAGGCTGAATAGTAATTGAGATATAGCCAATTCTCACCTTTTGGCAGGCATTTTGGTGGCCATCTTGAAAATGACCCCTTTCCCAAGGTCAGATTTTACTAGGATGGATTTTGTATGTTATTTAGCATGTCCAACAGTACCAGAATCCATAAAAATGCTTTGACGTTGAACCCTATATTGATCCACCTGTGTTGCCTGTGACTAGTACTGAGTTAGACAGTGGCTAAAAGGTCTACTGATCCACTAGCATGACACGACATACGCATGGGGTCGCGCTGCCTCCCCTCGTTCAGTCGTGTGTGGGCGTTTCGTTTAAAATGTCAGTTAGCAGCATATATTCAGTTCGTTTTAACGTATCTTAATTGTTTTTCCACAAATGGACCACAATTTTAGGCAGGTACTTAACAGTATACAACACATTAATAGCCTATACAAACTCAGCAAGCCATTTCGAAATCTTGTTTTATTTAAACTACTCAATGCAATCTCAAATCCTCACCAGCAGTGATGCCAGTAACGCGTTACTTAGTAACACGTTAGTCTATTTTGACCACTTTTTTCGGTAATGAGTAGGCCTAATCTAACACGCTACTATTTACAAACCAGTAATCAGATTAAAGTTACTTATCTAAATCACTGTGCCGTTACTATTTTTGTCATTTTCCTTAGTAAAAAGATATATCCTTTGCTTTCTTCTTGTCTCGAGGATTAACGTCATGTAGGCTATGCCAACCTTTTCAGCATGATGACAACTCACGTGTAAAACTACGCAGCGACACAAACGTAAACAACAATGGAGGGAGGAGAGAGATGCACGTTTTATCTATACAGTCATTATTTTGAGTTTGTGTCAGCTAAACATGACAACATTAAGGATGCGTTGTACATTCTGTGCTGGCTTTGGCGACAAAGTGCTGTCTAGCTAGACATCCCAAGTCTCCCGCAGTTTTGGGAGTCTCCCACATATTGATATCCTGCCCGCAAATTACATAAAATCTCCCGGAACCTAGAGCGAACAAGAGGACGCAATACAAGCCAGACCAGACTTCAAATCGCGTTTGCATCTAAGGGCCCGTCCACACGGAGACGCTTTTTAGGTTAAACGCAGAGGTTTTGCTTCGTCTTGGCCGAGTGTCCAAACGAATCCTGTAAACGCACTGCCGAAACCACTTTTTCTGAAACCTGGTCCCAGAGTGGAGAAATCTGAAACCGTAGCCGTTTGAATTCGTTTAGACAGCTTAAACCGCACATCCTGCTTGCATATCGATGATGTCATCGCCACACCTCAGCTGCCCTGGACTTGCACTTATAGCATTGCCTAACAATACTAGTTTTCATACATGACATTACCTCACGATTACACTCCATTAAGATAAATATCACAACTGGTGCTTTCGCAGCCGATAGCTTATGACTTGGTGGACTGAACACTGTTTTTTTTCCGGTGTTTTTAATGCATTCTAGCTACTGTCAGTGACGCTAAGAGAACTTAAGTTATTAGGAAAGTGCGGTGTAAGTTTAGGCTACATTAATTTGTGCGTGGTGCCAGTGTCATTCATTTATTTTACATGTCTTACAACATATATACATGCATTCACAGTCAAGTGAAATCAGATATAAGCATACAAAGACGCTTTTAGAACTCACGCTAAAGCCGATGGTAGCACACTGAATGCAAATGCACGATTTGATTTGATGCAGGCAAACGTATTGACTGTTACTAACGAAGGTTTTATAGCAATATTATAAATGTGGCGACAGAATAGCCTAGAACTTGGGTAAGCCTTGCGTTTAGTAGCCTAATTGCGGTGATAGCCAAAACTAATGTGAATCACGGACTCCTACAACTAAAGAAAGTAAAGGTGATTAGTAGGCCTACCTGCGTTAGCCAAATAAAGGACGGGACTGCATCCTTCACAAACCGTAAAATAAAGTTTATTAGTTTTACAGTTGACTACAGTTGACAGTTCACCATCAGTCCACACAAACAATTCTGGTTTCCTTGCACTAGCCATTTTGTCATAGCCTATTCTGTCTGTTTGTAAAGCACAAACTTTGGTCAATTTCTGTGAAGAAACAGTGCCACCTATAGGCCTGGGGTATGAAGTAACGTGTTGAGTCGTGTTGAGATGGATCCGTTTGGACGCAAATATTCTTGATGCGGTTTCAGGGAAGACGGAGGAAAAAAAGATCGGTTTCGTACGTGTGGACTAGCCCTAAGTTTAACGCGCACACAATGGAGAGGGAGAGAGAGAGGAGTGGTGTGTGTGTGCCTGCAAGCGCATCAAGACAGAGAGCATCCTGGTCTGTTTTGCTAAATCAACCAATCAGTTTTCAGTGTAGGTGGGCTTATATCTCTTTTCTCCCGAACTTAATTAATCAGTTCAGTGTGTAGTGTATCTAGGAACAGGAGCGTCATGGCAGAGTCAGTGCCCCTCAAAAAGGAACATTTAAGACCCATTTCACATCAGACTACACAAGTGTACCCAATTGTCTCATAAGAGTAAAACATAATGATAGTATTGCACACTGCACTGTTTGTAACAGTGACTTTAGCATTGCTCACGGCGGGTTAAATGATTGCAAAAGACTTGTTGAGGTGAGTTTAACAAGTGTAATTTCATTTGCATATTACTCAGGCCTATACTAGATGGCTAGTTGCAAGGCTACATGAAAAGGGCCAAACTACCAAAATCTACATATTTTACTATCACAATTTCTATCAATAGGCCTTCCTTATTTGGTGTACTGACTAGACATTATTGAACAAACATCTGCATTTCAGTTTCTAAGTAGGTTAGGTTGGGATGTCTGCTATACATTGTTGGCATTACTGTTAAAATGCACTTCCAGTATAGTGAGTATTGGCAAAACCGGTTATCATTTTTATGTTGAGGCGGTGGGGGTGTTGTCAGCAGCTGCTGAAAGTAACTAATAAAGTAACTTGTAATCTAACTTAGTTACTTTTAAAATCAAGTAATCAGTAAAGTAACTAAGTTACTTTTTAAAGGAGTAATCAGTAATCAGTAATCAGATTACTTTTTCAAGGTAACTGTGGCAACACTGCTCACCAGAAACACCAACAGTCAATATATTCATCCAAATCCTAGTTTCGTTTGTTTTATGGACCACTAGGTGGTCGGAAAGAGATTGTTAAAACATTAATTTGTCTTGTAAGCGGAACCAAAGTTTCACAGGCACCGTTGTGGTAAAACAAAGGACTTACAACCTCGTCCTTTCATTGGATAGTCGCCTCGCGTTCAATGGATTCATTTGCATAAAGATGGGAGTGCGACACGACAGAATGGAGTGCGACACAACAGAATATCGTGAAGTGCTAGTGGATCAGCACCGTAAGCCTTGAACCATCAGAGACATACCTGGCATCCATTAATAATGAGTAATTGAGTTTGAGCCTGTAAGGGTTCAACATGCTGATAACCTGTGACCTATCATTAAGTTGACAACACCAAAAACAAGGGGGAATAAAGTAATTACTGGATGTTTGAACAAATTCTAAGAGTCTGCAAAATATGGCTTGTTGAATAACCTTGGAAAAAGAACCTATATGTAGGCTATGAATTGTAGAAAAGGTAGTTATCCCACTAAATTATTGGTTTCTGAAACTAAACAATGTTGACTATTAAATTGTAACTTGTGTGGAAATTGTAAGCAAAGAGGTAGAATGCTGTTCAGCACAGCCACAAATAAATGCTAGTTTCACATTCACATTCTTTTTTTAGCAAGCGAATGACCATTCATATAAGTGAAATGAAGAAACATTTCTTCTGGGAAAAGTGTTCTTTAATTTTATACACTGTTTGTCTTCCAACCACATATCTGAAATTGATTCCAAATACATTTGCCTTTGTGTTTTCTTCTATTATTCTCCTCTGTTCAATCTTGCTTGTATCATTATGTGCCCTTTCTAAATCATTGGGTTTCCCAACATGAGATTTTTCTAAACAGATATATTAGAGTACAGAACCTTTACAAGTTTGGGAAAGATTAATATTTGGGGACTCTGCACTTGATTCAAAGCAGGCCATTGTACATTATGATGATGACACACAAATTCAGTCAGTAAACTGAGTGTGCCAGCTGTACACCAATAGTACGAATACAGATCATCTTCAATTCCAAGGGTTAATTTATTTCATTGTATTATATATTTGTTAAACACTATAAGATTAACAATAGTAAGATTAAGATTTTAGGTGTCACTGAATTTGTATTCTTTATCCTAATTAAATGACATTACAATAACATTCATCATTACCCCTTTATAAACTTTATACACACATAAAAGTTTTATCAATGGATATATATTATGGCTGTTTTTAGCTTTTATTGGGAACTCTCTTAACAGTTAGTGAATCGATACTTAATTAAGGTAGAACAGTTTGAAGTAAAGGCAATGAGCATAAAAGTTGGAGCAGCTTGTCAGTCTAGGTGACCTAGGGCCAGAGGGATCTGGAGGCATGATTTTTCATGGCTCCACTGTCAATATTCTCAGCCTTTGGTTACTGTGAATGTGCTTCAGTGGATAATGTCATAGCATTCTTAGACTCAACACTTTGTGTTTTGGTTGCTCCAATGCAATGAACTGTGCATAATAGAGCTAAGAAAGAAAACATGACACTGTTGTAATTACTATGGAGGCCTGTGTATATGTTCTACCAAAGGAACAAATTAAAAAAGTGAGGAATATTACCATTACAGTGACATGGAAGATATTATACCTTGTAAAGAACTATTGCAGAAACAAAAATATGACGAGTATTAGCTTTGAAACAACAGATTATGTTTGTGTCACAACAAAATAACACATTTAATTGTTGTATGGATGTTGATAAAGATTGGCACAATCAAATACTTTATACAAAATACACAATACTATACACACATATACAATCGCTATATATTTCATTATAAATGCTGGGAGCTGCTCTCTATGGACATCACAGGATGGTGGTTCAATATTCTTTTTCAAGAAAAACTGACCTCACAAAGGATCAGCCAAGTGTGTGCTCTCTGACCCATCATACCCACCCATGTCGGAGATCAAATCTCATATAATATCCTCTGCTGTAATTCGATAACTGGTACGCAGTCTGCGGAGATAAAGAACATGAACAACACAAACACAAAAGTACCTGATGCCCGGTAACATAAGAGCACACACACACACACAAACACACACACACACACACACACACACACACACACACACACACACACACACACACACACACAGTCATAGGATTTGGATTGTATATAGTGTCACATATTTTGTCCTCAGAGGCCTGATTATACAGCTAGTCATTGACTAAATCTCTGGGAGAAGCAGGAGATGAATTATTGAACAAGCAGCTGTTTTTTGATATTAACATATTTTCATAATTCAGGGAATACCCTCACATTTCTTTCCGTTAATTTTTAATTTAGCACTTTTTCGACCACATGGTTCCTTTGCAATTAGTCTTTATTTTTTCCATTCTTTGAAGCCTTTGTGATGACAAAACACTGTTGATGGGACAAATAGGCCCGAGGCATCATGTGCATGTGCAGAGGCATCAAGTCTTTCAAATGCATGAGTTGTAAAAGCTTGTAAATTGATGCTTTCTAAACCAGAAACAAATATCCGTGATTGTTGACGAACTCTCCAAGGCGTGTTAAAAAGCCCCTACCCCACAAGCCGCGGGTCTCAACTTACCGAAAAAAGAAGGGGGAAAGCAATTAAATCAAGTTTCATCCCAGAAGGGCAGAGGGTGCTATGAGTAAGCCTTCCTATTACACTAATCCTGCCTGGAAACTCAATGCGGATAAGAAACCCGCATGACACCGAGCAAACTCCCTTCTGCTGAGCTTGAAAGGACATTAAATTACCGATCACAGAGAATGGATGAGTGGTCATGGCTTCAGTTCCGTCTTTTAGAAAGTAGCACAGGGATTACTGCCCACCACCACAACCGCCATCTAAATACCCGCACGATGGAAGGCCCTTTCTCCCCCTCCTGCTTTCGGGAGCCTTAGAAAGCCCGGATGAGACACTGTGAGGCAGGGATGCTGAGTGGAGCTCTGGGGAGTGTGAATTCCTTTAATGGTCAGCTCCATGGTCAATATAACATACGGATCCTCACACAACAAATGATCTGACTCAGTAGACATGTTCTCAGGAGAGCTTTGGAATGAGGCTTTGGCATGAGGTTCAGAAGTTGGATGTCAAATTAAATTCCTTTTGTTGTCGAAACATTGCAATGAAACATTTTTATATTTGTCATTTTTATATTTGTATATTTTGTGACCTAATCTCTAATATATACAACAGGTATCATCCAGTTGGATCGACACACTGCAGAATGTTGTACATTCCAGTAAACATAATCAGGAAACATATTCAACAGGAATACTCTCTTTTTTTCTCCTGTGTCTGCTGGAGTTACAACTATTGGAAATAATATTCAAATGATTTATGAATGATTTATCCAAATACATTTACGTACCTAGTGTCCCTCACTGAAATGAGCTCAGTCCTCCCTGAGTTTTTTTCAGCATGTGTATCACAGAGTGGTGCAGCCTGGAGCCTCATGACAGAATTCTTAATGTGGCTCTCAGCCTGTGTCAGGCTCAGTCTACATTCTTTCATGCACAACTCCAATTCCATGACAGGACAAATATGGAGTAAATTTGTATTGCAAATCCATGGCAGTGGGTAAGCACTTAAGAAAGAAACAGATCCTCATGAGGTCTGCAATGTCATTTTAATTTAGATTTTCCAGTGTGAGGGAGCCTGTTCTATGGCCATTTGACCTACCCTACTTTACATGCTGATGTGGTAAGCATTCAGATTTGGTTAATTAATGCCAGACTTTATAACTTTCGTTGCATTTGAAAGTCACCACACTCTCTGCAAAATGTCTAATTCTTTACAGAGTACTTCACCAAGACAAGTGTAATCATGCTTGATTAAGTTATTAAATCTACAAGTAGTAATAAAAAACAATTAGGCTGAGGCCAGGAAAAGAGAAATGGCAATAACCACCCTCTAGTTCCAAGATCTGTTACTGCAGTGTCACAAATGCTGACAGGTAAGTGCAGCGGCACTGTCTCTGGGAGCACTGTTGGTGATAAGCCTTCTCGTGAGTGAGCTTGCTGACTTGGCCACTTCTTCAGACATTTTTCTGTATGTCACTAAGAATTATCTGTGGCTCATGGTGGTTGCAGTTATGGTTTTCATTACTGTCGACCAGAACTGCCTGAAAGAACCCATGATGTGAATTGCCAAACTGCATTTTTCCGGACTAGTTTTGATTGAATTCACATTCATGTTTTCTCAGCAGATATTTTAATCTAACCAATTTGAGTACAGGAAAAATAAACATCATCATTCTGCCAGTTATAGCTCCAGTCCATGGATTAAAGTATTTACTGTCCTATATTGGAAATGTCCTTTTTCTCATCCACACTGAATGTTCCTTGTCACAAGTGATCAGAAGTCAAGGGTATGGATGAAATATAGATACTAGAGAGGGTTAAAGTGCAGCTAGTAATCAAGGATCTTTGTATATACTCCTCTATAGCTCAGTGTGTAGGCTACCTTTTGTGATATTCCCCTGGACTTTCCTTATTTAATCAATGGGCCTCAAGGGGCCATAGGTTCCAGTGATTTTAGGACAGCATAGGGGCATTGTTTGGCATAACATGAAAGGGCAAATCTTTGTTATAGGTCTTACTGCTGCTTACCCAAAGGATATGGTCTCCAGATTGCCTTTCCTGAGGCATGGCTAAATGAGCTTCTCTCTTAGAGCATGTCCTCAAAGGCCTTGGTTGGTATTCACCACTAACTGGCATCAATCAGGCAATACCCCTCATACCTCTGAATCCATATCTATAACTGAATCTGAATCTGCACACCTATCTGAAGCCTGCAACTTCAAAGGAGCAATTCAGAGGGTTTTGTTTTTCAGTTTAAACCATTCAAAAATGACCTAGGAATAGCAACAGCATGTGAAAAACAACTATGCAGACAAACTTCAGCCTCATTCTGGACATGAGCTGACCCTGTCTTCTAACTATAACTGGTCTTCATATCTAAAGTTTGCACAGTGACATATTTGAAAACTGTCAGAATAGTGTGCAGTCAAACAGAATACCAAAGAGGTTCTACTAGTCAAAATGTCTAAAATGATATTAACAATAAATAAAGTACTCTTGCTGTGAACAAAGCAGGCTTGTATCAAAACTACATTAGATACATTCTTTTAGGATCTCCTGAGATAGGCTGGCCTTCCAAGGTTGCTTATTTTTTTCACACTGTCTACATCTCTCTAAAACTGTACAGTATGCTTTTATCTCAGGAATGATACTAACCTTTAAAACTTATCAAACTTTACCTGATATTTCCCTAGACACATTTTACATTAATTTTGACATTTCTATTCAGTCAATAAGGCAATACAATACGTTTTGTTGACTGAGTTCTACTATAAGAAACAAACTAGACATTGAGAATGTACAAATTTCAAGTATTTTTAGCCAAGCAGAACGCTCAGGTTCTAGGTAATTCAGCGGTTGATTGCTGAAGTAGTGCTCATACTGAAGCACATTCTTCACAAAGAGACAGTATCAAATATTCAAATGTTTACATAACACAAGAGGAAGGAAAAGCTCAACATCAATTTTGTATCTTGTTCGAAGCCTGGATCTCTTGATGATCTGGAATTAATTATCATTGATTTCCTTCTCCTTTCACCCATCTGTCTGTCTATTATTAGGATCAGCACAAACTGTGGGTGAAATAAAGGATGAGAGGGAGGCTTCAGTCAATATGAGTTTGGGATTTTGAAGTTTTACATGTGAGAAGGAAACTATCTGTTCATAATGTTCAGTCTCAGATTTTATTTTGTAATGTTTACAAATAGTTTCCCCATCATTCATTAAACAGTTTTGTACACAGATGTGTGTTCACCTGACTTGTCTGTTCATGCCAGTCATCCTCCATCTAATCCAGATGCCCATGAGCCTAGCTTCCGATCATACTGATATGTCCAGACCAGAGCCCAGTCTCAAGGGCTGTCTGAGAACATTACAATGCCAGCACACTCAGGCAGCTCTTCAGCTGGGCTCACTCTTCAAAAGCATTCAGCATTCAGAAATATATAAAGCAAGCTGCACAAACTCAAAGTACACAGCTGCACAAAGTACACAGCCCGTCTCTTTTATTTTCTATGGAGGATATAATGACACCACAAGGAAATGCAAGTAAATATCATTAATTAATTTGAAGAAGAAATGTAAAGATATGAACATAAATATCATATTTCTGCATGTTGATCAGAAACAGCTTATAGTACATGCAGCAGCAACTTTGCCCCCACTTACACTGTAAATGCTGAATGAGAGCCCTGTCCACTACCAGTATAGTTTAACTTGGTATACAGTAGGGAAATAAGTACTGAACACATCAACATTTTTTCCAGGAAGTATACTTTCAGTGAGGTCATTTGCATGACATTTTCATCAGACATTAGTATTAACTCAGGTCATCCACCCATTTAAAAATTTGCAAACATTAAAGTGGTATGTGTAGTAGTGGAATTACACAGGGAAAAAGTATTGAACGCGCATACTTACATTTTTCAAATACTTTGTGGAAAAGCCTTTATTTGTAATGACAGCTTCCAGACATTTCCTAGATAGATAGATAGATAGATAGATGTGAATCTTGATCTTTAGTTAACTTCCAGAACTGTTCAATTAGATTTAAGTCAGGTCCTTGATTTCCTTTCTCTGAAACCCATTGAGAGTTTCCTTTGCTATATGCTTTGGATCATTGTCCTGCTGGAAGGTCTGGCCATGTATCATCCTCATCCTTATGGTGGATGGCAAGATTCTCTCAGAAAAACTGTTGGACTGCTTTTTGCACCTTCACCATGACACTCTACTCTCTTGGGCACCTTACCATGCACACAGGCCAGTCCCGGCCCTGTCACTGCAAGTGTCTCATGCTTGATCATCATCAAGCACACTGTGGATTTTTTAAATTTAATTTATATAGTATATTTAGTATTTAGTTTTGTTAGTTTTTCTTATCTTCGACTGTTTCTTTTGTACAGTGGTGTTTTGTTATATGTATATACTTATTTTTACCCTTTCTGCTGTAAGTGCATGTTGTGTGTGATGTCTGTATAGGCTACTGAGGCATTGAATTTCCCCTTGGGGATCAATAAAGTATCTATCTATCTATCTATCTATCTATCTTCAACTGAAGTCTGCCAGTAACATGAGATGGAAAACAGCCCCACACCATGATGCCTCCACCTCCAAACCTCATTGTTGGTATGGTATTTTTAGGGTGATGTATAGTTCCATTTCTCCTCCAAACATGAACATTTTGATCTCGCCTCGACCAGACTAAATTCTCTCAATATTTCATAGGCTTGTCCAAATGTTGTGTAGCAAACTTTATACAAACATCAATATGTTTTTCTTCAGTAACGGAGTCATCTGGGTTGAGCATACATAGAGGCCGTGGCAGTGGAGTGCATTACCTATGATTTTCTCTAGCAATTTTACCTGCTGCCTCCAAGTCTTTCTGGAGCTTTCTCTGAGTGGTCCTTGGACCTTGGGCTACTCTCTGACTCCCTGATCAGAAATCTTGCGAGTGATGATAAAGTGATGTAGCCTATCTTCCACTTGCGCATAACTCTACTTGGACTTTTAATGTATGGATTAATGTGTGGATTACCTGAGTAAATACTAATGTCTGGTGAACATTTCTTGTGAATAGCCTCACTGTAAGTATACTTACTGAAAAAAATTTTGACACGTTCAATACTTATGTTCCCTGCTGTAGCCTATTGTACAGTAAGCCTGCCTGCCTTGCCTAGGGTGTAAGCCTGCCTAGCTTCTCAGGTGTGTGATCTATGTTTTGGTGTCATGGGGTGTGTTTGGGAGTGTATGGTGTGATTGCCTTAAAGCCTAATGCAAGATGAATAATGTCATTATAGATTTGTTATTTTGGCTTGTATGTTCAGCGAGCAACAACAGTGCTAACAATATTCAACAATACTGTACAAGATATGTACTTCAAGATAACGCTAACAGGGTCGTCTATCTCCGTAAGAAGAGTCAGAGATCATGATTCAACGTTAGGGGTTTCCCGGCAGCCGCGAGCACAACTCTGACTTTCGGTAACTGACCGACAAACGCAAAAGGCAGAGCTAAAATTTCAGGTATGTCCCTTCTTGGCTAATGTATTTTAAAGATGGAGGCCGAAACATGGCGACTCGGTCATATGCATTCTGAATGGCAGATTCTACGTTTACGAGAATACTTCGATTTGTTGGGTGGAAGTAATTATACATGAATAAGCACATATTTTTGACAGAAAAAAAGGGTTTTTGCTAAGAATCAACCCAAAAAATTACACAATGTAGATTTAATTAATTGCATGTTATTCCTGATCATGTCAGTGGCCCTTTTACATAAAGCTCCTGCTCTGAATTTTCATCCCAAGGCAATGTCGCATGTCATGGTGAATACCAATAATACTTGTCCAGAGGATTCTCTCATTAATCAGTGTGCGGGGTGTGGAAAGGGAGGCCTGTGTCTAATGTCAACCTCCTTGCTTTTTTATACAAAACCATCCAGTGATCTGTAGCACAGTGAAAAGAGACAGTCAGGGTTTGATTTTTGATAGGGTGTTTTTATTTGACACATGTGAGCAATTTATTTGACACATTTCCTGAAATAAATTAACCATTTTCGGAAAGATAACTGCATTTCACAAAACAATTTCTGTCCAGACGTTGGAATAATTACAAATGTACTTTATCAATCTCATGAGTCTTCATTAATTAAATGGCATGTATGTCCTACTCAAAATAGTGACAAAAGCAATGATTTTGGAGCAGAGTTTGGAGAAGCAATTGCTTATCATTAATATATGATAATTGATAAGTTGTGTGAAACTAATAGGTTCATCTTAATGACTCTTTCATCCTGTTATGCATGACAACTGGTGCACAAACCAGCCAGGCTGGTGACAGGTTTTACATTAAATGAAATATTATTGAGGTGTATACTGATGGATGACCAGGTAAACTTTATTCTTTCCTCTTGGGATAATAATGATGTTCGACTTAAATAGATTTAATCAGACAGAGTAATCATCTCTTGACATGAGACAACATTGGTATGATATGATGATATGATCAGTAGTCATTGAAGGCTTTCTTTCTCCCCCTTTGTTCATAATTTAATAATGCTGTGGAGGAAGGGTGGATATGATGTTACACAATGATTGCTGATGTCACTTTCAGTGTCAGTAGAAATTAAATGAGATAAATTGTGTCAACCTGTTAGTTTCTAAGTCAAGTCCATTGAAGCCAGTGGGGAGCTGATACTGGTGCTGATGCCATCAAAGAAAAGGAGATATTTTAGTTTTTATTTAATCTTGGAAACTCTCTTGACTGGAATAAGCTAACCGCACTGAATGCTAATAATCAAATGTTTCTCTCCTCCATGAAAGTAACCCAATACTTCCTGGCCGTGCTGAGACTAGAAATAGGCTGTTGTTATCCATCATATGTGACTGGGCAGGGGGGCGTGAAGTCTCCGGAGAGCCAAGCCGCGCTAACAGCTTCTGTGAAATGAGACAGAACAGGAAGCAGCGAGTGCTGTCACACATGCTCTCTACTGCCATGTATGTGGCAAGTATAGCCAAGTCAAGACGGCTGAGTCTCTCAAAGGTGGTGTGCAGTCGGCGAGACTGACAGGAGCATGATCCAGGTGCAGTCCAATGTTTCACTCACTTGAATAAAAGATAAAAATCTAATTTAGTACAGCGCTATCCTCTCTGAAATGGTTGTATTGTTACTTTGTAATTTACTTCAATAGTACTACTATACTATCAAATAATGACCTATTCAGTCACTGAAGCTTTTCAAATGAGATAATCAGAAATGTTATTACTCTTGTGACTACACATGACAGACTTTTTTTTAGCACCATTTTTATACCCTCTCAAGTCTAGAATTATGAAAAAACTGGCTTAGACCATTCGGTCATGTCCATGTTTTTCATGGCCAATCCAGCTCAACAAGTGATGATCAGAAATAATATTATGTAATATTCATTACTGTTAGATGTGTAATATTCATTACTGTTAATCCCTGAACAGGATAGTTCCAGTTTATCTTGTAAGTATATCATCTGGATTTTATGGTTGTGATATATTCCTAAACCCTCTCTGTTAAACTGTAGAACCAAAAAAACAGATTCTGAAAGACTTCAAAAAGACTTTATTAGTAGTACAGTATTTCATAGTCTTCTTGGTTGAAATTTTGCATCACTGTAGGCTATTGTTTTGACCTCTCCCAACTGCAATCCCTGAACAGGATAGTTCCAGTTTATCTTGTAAGTATATCATCTGGATTTTATGGTTGTGATATATTCCTAAACCCTCTCTGTTAAACTGTAGAACCAAAAAAACAGATTCTGAAAGACTTCAAAAAGACTTTATTAGTAGTACAGTATTTCATAGTCTTCTTGGTTGAAATTTTGCATCACTGTAGGCTATTGTTTTCTATTGTATTGTATTGTTTTCCCAACTGCAATTGTTATAGGCTTGTTCTTTCTTTTCTTTCTTTTCTTCTTTTCTTATTCATGTTGTTTGTGTCCATCCAGGGGCAGCTGTGGCCTACTACTACTGGTTAGCGCTTCGGACTTGTAACTGGAGGGTTGCTGGTTCGAACCCCGACCAGTAGGCCACGGCTGAAGTGCCCTTGAGCAAGGCACCCAACCCCTCACTGCTCCCTGAGCGTCGTTGTTGCAGGCAGCTCACTGCGCTGGGATTAGTGTGTGCTTCACCTCACTGTGTGTTCACTATGTGCTGAGTGTGTTTCACTAATTCATGGATTGGGATAAATGCAGAGACCAAATTTCCCTCATGGGATCAAAAGAGTATATATACTTATACTTGTTGAGAACTGCCAAGATCCTACACAGAAGGTGATCCAACCCCACCCTGGTACACACACACACACACACAGGTTATTGATCCTGCTCTTGGGACACCACAATTTTGCAGGTTTTCCATCTGATTGAACTTATTAGTTGATCTTGATTCACTGAACACATCTGACTAAAAGTAAAGAACATTTTTTATTCACATTTATTTCTCTCAGGTGTTTATGGAGCAGGGGCAGATGGAAGGTGGGACAGAGGGGTTCCAAGAACCACACTGGATTTAGAGTGAACAGATTTAGCATTTCTCAGACTCTCTGGAGATCTGCTTCGGCCAGCACATTTCCTGCTAATGTATGTGTCTGAATACAATGTAAGGCCGATACCCCAAATGCAATGTCCAGAGACTCTCCATTATTTATTTGGATAGAAAGTTGACATTTTTCATCTTTCCACTTTCCAGGCATCAATATCTGCTGAACTGAAGGAATTTATTTCTGTAGACAGAGAATTCCATTAACTGAACTGATGTGGCTTCTTAGGTGAGGGAGAGAGAACAGGGACAAGTAAACAGTGTCTTGGCAACTGATTCACATTATCACATGATGAATGATGTGAGGATATCTGAATGAAAGTGACTATATATGTCCCATAGCTCAACACAGGATCAGTCTTTACAGCTAAAGACAGGCAAACATTTAATTTCAATATCACTGAGATAATGGATTTATTCCTAGATCAATGTAATAGTTCCTCAAGAGTATCTGTATTAGACATGATACATATGTACCGATGAACCAAAACCTTAAATCACTTTCACCAGACAAAATAATATCTGTCAAGTGGCGTAATCAGTGTACCACCTCTATATTTATTGAGCTTTTTATGTTGATAATAGTGCACTGGGTGTGAAATTGGTCCTGTAGCATGTCATGAAAAATGCAAAGGGCAGAAACGTTGAACTCACGCTTAAGGAAATAAATAGCAGAAAGTAGTTCAGAGGAGCTCAAAGATATAGAGAACAGAAACCTCTCCAAAATGTCATCAGAGTTGAGAAGATTAAATTACAGAGGGTTATCAGACGGATAAGGATCTTTTAGAGAAAACTTTTCAAGAAACTTTAGCAGTGTATTTCAAAGATATTCATAGTATAAAATTAATTTCACACAGTACCCAAATGCTCATCCGATTTTTTTGTTTCGAAGCAAATCTTTTAATACCTTGCCCTAGACTGTGCCATTGGAAATGTGAGTAATTTGGAAGACTTTTCTTGTGTTTTAATCAAAACATTGACATTTGTATTTTGTTGAGCTGTTTTTTTTTCCCTTTTTCTTTTACCATCTAACAATGGTAGTCGTGGGATGGAGAGTAACACAAATAATTCAACTGACCAAGAAAAATGATGACCATCTTCCAGCCACTTTCTAACTTCACTTGTATAAGCTGTGGAGATTTGCCGGAAACTAGAGATAATAAACTCATTTATTCCCTCACTGTGACCTTCTTGTCTTTTACGCCTTCGTTTTAAAGCTGACCCTCCCTCTGCCCTCTCCCTCTCTGCGGCAGCCCCGAGGACGAGCCAGACAGACAGACAAAGTGGACGCTCCTCTCGTCTGCCCGCCACAGTCAATCTCAAGCTTTTTTTTGATGACCTCCGCACCCCTCCAGCTCCTCCATTGTTTGCGAGCAACAGCCGCTATTGGGAGGAATACATCGACCTGCTGGTTAATTAGGGATGATTGGACACTGCTCATGCCCCGGGAGCTCCCATTAATCCAAAGAAAGATGCAACAGTCATTAAAGCTCATCCTTCAGAGAATGAGATGAAGCATGCCTGCAAAAGCTAGGGTAGTGAACTATTTTTTTTACTGGTGTAGATTTGTAGGTGTTTTTCAATAGTTGTAACATTATTGATGTGTTTTGTTTTTTTGTTTTGTTTTTGTCTGATTACGGCAGTTGTGTCACAGAGGGAGAGGAAGTTTCAAAATGACTTTTTTGTGCAATGTCTGAGAGCTCAAATTTGGATTCAGGTTTGTCTGTGTTGGACCAGACTTCTCATTAAAGACTCACAACTATATCCATTTCATAACATATTTTAGACCTTCTCTTAAACAGGTATGCAAATATTATATTTATAACATGAAATGATTTCTGTCAAAACAGCAGACAGAATGTGCCATGTTGTATGCACTAATGTATGCATTTCACCTAAAACTCTAAATTTGATGAGCCTGACTCCTTAGTGCACTCCCTGTCTGCACACATCTCTGCCTAACCTTTGAAACAGAGTGAGATATCCTTAAGCCATCATCCCAGCCAAAGACGTCAGCCAGAGACTGACATCTGACAGGATGATGCCATACTGTTAGTAAAAGAGGGAGTATCAAGCTCGAAATGTTTGACAGACAGCACTGCAGAAAAGTCTAAATATGTACAGCAGCAGCAGCTTTACAGCTTCTTCAGTTATTCCTAGAAAATAAGTAGGCTATAATAACGTGGAGTAGTTGTTTATGGCTTCTGGGGGGGGTGCATACCAATGTTAAATATCTGAACCATGAGTGGAGCCAATGCATATATCCAAAAGCACTTTGGATCAATTCTGTAAGGGAAAATGTATAGAACGCCAGTCATTATCGGCATTCTTATCAAGTGAATGGAGCATTCTGCAGCATTATGAAGAGCCGTGTAATAAATTGTGTTACTGTAAATGTGCTATATAAATAAAGTTCATTTGACTTGAAGAAAGTAAATCACACTTCTCAGTTTTTCTCCATCCCTCCATCCATCAGATGGTAGCATCATCACCTGGTATGGGAACTCCACAGTTAGAGATTGTAGTACTCTGCAGAGAGTAGTGCGCCCAGCTGAACGTACTATATGAACTCAACTCCCTGCTCTACAAGATATCTATTCCAGAAGAGTACTCCTAAGAGCCCAAAAGATTCTGAAGGACTCTTCTCATCCTAACAATGGATTATTCCTACCGCTGAAATCAAGAAGACGCCTATGTAGTCACAAAGCCAGAACTGAGAGACTCAGAAGAAGTTTTTATCCCCAGGCCATCCGAACTCTGAACTCACACTATACTGACTTTGCACACATTCACTCCTCAGCACTCTTAAACATTTCCCAACTCTGAAATCACACTATACTGAATTTGCACTCATTCACTCCTCAGCACTCATGACCCCACACACACACACACACACACACACCTACATGACTTTTAGCACTTTTACGTACATCCCCCTCCCATGCTACAGACCTTTTATTTATTTTCTTATTAAATAAATTACACACACACACACACATATCTGACTTTCTCCAACTTTTGCACATCTCCATAGAACCTTTTATTTATTATTTTTGATTTCTCCTCCATCTATATACCCATGTCCTTGATTGCCTAGCCTTTCTGCCACTCACATACATCACTCACATACATCATACATACAGTACTCTGCTTGCAATAGTAAGTCCCTTCACCATACTTGCAGTACACTGCCCCCCTCTCCCCTACCTACACAGCACATTATTTCATCAGGAAGCTTCTCCAACACACATCCCCAACATACTTACAGCACACTGTCCCCCCCCATACACAGCACATTGTCTCATGAGGAAGCTTCTCCAACACACATATTGCATACTGCCCTCTCCCCACATACACAGCACACTATCCCATCTCCCCTTTCATCCCCCCAACACACACACCAAGACCCCTGGCAGTTGGGTTAGCTCCTTGAGCCGTGGATCTGCCCAAGGTTTCTTCCTTGGTAAGGGAGTTTTTCCTTGCCCCTGTTGCTCTTGGGTGCTCCTTGTTGGTGCCCACCCCCAATCCCAATCCTCCCCCACCTTTCTTATGCAGCCCTTGCCACTTAATCTACTAAACCCCTCTTCTACTGCACTTTTTACCCCCCCTCCCCCCCATAATGCACAAATAGGCTGACACCAGACATAATTTCACTGCATTTCTTACTTCCAGTAACTATATGCATGTGACAATAAACGTCCTTGTATCCTTACATCCTGCAAAGTTGTTCAATAATTCTTGAAACTTACATTTTTGCTCATGCATGTTAATTTCACAGTCTTTTAAACATACAAAAATATGTGTTCTGTGTGTGTGTGTGTGAGAGAGAGAGAGAGAGCAAGTGATGTATGTGTCTGTGTGTGAAAGAGCATGTCAAATGTCATAAACTTTGAATCTTTACATCACAAGATAATGGCACATGCATGTCTTGAGAATATAATATGCCAATTGCAGTGATATGGATGGTATGAACAAATTTCAAAAGAATGTGGTGATATTAATTTTGAATCTTCTGCGAAAACTGGATTCGGTTTCCCCTGGCTTATTTGGCCTCCAGGGACAATATCTTCTATTCCCAAGTTTCAAGAATCGTCCACCAAAAATCACCTATATGTGATCACGCTGCACTAGTCATGATAAGGACAAAACAGTAGAAAAGGGTCTTAGCCAGCCGAACAGTCTGCTTTGCCACTCCTTATCTTCTGCCACCTTAGACTCATCCACTCAAGGCATAATAATAATAGCAATCATGTCTATTATCATTTGGTCCTTCATGAATTTTTGGATATGATCGCAGTAAGCCCAATTTTTTTTTACTGCAGAACTGAGGAGCTCTAGCCCGCTTGAATCTGTGACTGGCACAGAATTCCTTCCTTTAAAAACCTGCAAGAGAACTGCTTCCCTGCCACAGTTATTACCTGCCAACCTTTAACAGCTGCTGTGAGAAATAATTATGCGCCTATTGAATTTTTTCAGTGCCGATCTTCCTTCCCCCTGTCATGGAAATAGAAGCGCAAACATGCAGGGGAAGAGGAAGTCCCTGACAGTCTTTACCTCTGCGTGTCTGAGCTTGTGGGAGTAAAGTATGGATTTGTTCAGAAAAAAGCAAAATCACGCAGCAATCAATCTTTCAGCCTTCCTGTCAGGCACAACACATGTTTGTCTACTTCAAAGTTGAATTGTATTAAGGTGAATTACGCTATTCCTCATTGTCTGTCCACTTAAAACCTGAACACTAAAGCTGACTTGTTTTAAAAGTCATGTCGCAAGGAGGGTCTAGGTTACTTCATTAGCCTTTCTCAGATCAACTTTAACCTTTAATTTCCATAATGAGTGAGGCTTTGAGACACTTTCCCAAGGAGCATCTTCCTATCCAGATGCCCTTAGCTTGGGTAGAATTATTTATAATCTGCTTTCCGAGACAGAATGATAATGACCTGTATGCTAATACAGCATGCAAAGAGGCTTCGCACATGGAGCTCTATCCTCGCCATTCTGACAGTGCGGTGACAATAGGTGGGACAACAGCTCATGTGCTGATTGATGCAGCCTTAGCGCTGGCAGAGGTATTGTTCCTGTTTTCGCTTATGCAAATGGAGGGAGTCTCATCGCTCACAGCCGAGGTGACAAGGACAAGTTGTCTCACTCTTCCAGCTGAAACATTTGTTTTTCTCATCACATAGATGTTAACAGCAGCAGTGTCTTACTTTGCTCTAGTGTTTGCAGTGCATTTAAACACTAAAATATCATAAAATATTTCAAATTGGGAAGAAGTACAAATGTGACCATCAAAAAAGCATCTGGACAATCACTGACTATGTCCCTATACCATCAAAGAGAGGTACTCCTGATTCAACAGAAGATAATGAAATGGGTAGTCTGTGGCTTTAGTATCTTTGGTTTTAAAATGCATCTTGAGACAACAGCTGTTAACAGTTTGTTTCTGCTTACATCCCTGCCAAAAGAAGTCCCCTTGTTGGAGACATCGGGACACAATTACACTACGATGAGGTAAAATGTGTCCCAATGTGTCCCACACCACCATGAAAAGTGTTTTGAATGATTGGACGACACCAATATGTATATCAAATACATATCAGATACATCAAATTTGTCACTATGGCTTAAGAATACATGCTTTCTCTTGACCATTTCATTTTAGTGCAATGTATGATATGGAAGGTTATACAGTTATACAGTATGAAACAATGTATGATATGGAAGCTTATATATGTGTTATACAGTATAAAACTAGATGTACCATACCACATAGCAGTAAAAAGGCACAGCTGTGTTCTGAGAGTTATGAATGGCCAAAAGGACTCCACTATGTTTTCACGGTCATAGCAAGGTCATGGGTATTTTCACAGGTATTCTGTAGGTGCATTTTGTCAGTAAATTGTACAATACATCAGCCTTCTTCAGGGTTTGTTTGCTGTTGCAGCCTGCAGACTATTTTCCCTTAGTCTCCCTCTTTAGTAGAAGTCTGCTGATGGATGCACAAGATCATTGCATGTCATGTTTCGTGATGGTTCTTTGCAGTTTGCTTTGAATTAGTCATAAAGGGTTTCCTTGTTTGTCACTGTTACAAAAACATATTTGGGTGTCCTTGTACTCTGACTGCTCAGGGTATCGTAATCTATTGTATTTAGATAGAGCAACATTTTTTCTGGCATTTTTATTACCTGGGTATGGAACATTTCCATCAGACGGAAATCGGTTTATGAGGGTTGGAGACTACTGTGTGCTGTGTCCTGTTGATGGCCTCTTCTGTCCAGACATGGTCTCATCTCCACAGGAAGCCATGGCACAGAAAGTGTTTCTTGATAACCATCATAAAGATTAGCTATTGTTTCAACTTCACATTGTTGAATACCTACAGGCATGTCCATGGGACAGGGAAAACCAAACCTGCAATCCTTAAAGCATGGGCTTGTGACTATCCACTGAGGTTCCCAAGCACATTGTTTTGTTTTATTTAATATTGTACTTTCTGTTTTCAGCACTGGGGTGTGTGAAGGCAACATATGCCTACTTCACTCCAGTTTTCAAATGTCAATTCTAGAAGTTTTAGTTCTGGTTTTAGTTAGCAGGATTATGTAAAAAGTACTGGCCCAATTTTCTTGAAACATGGGTATTATTTGTAGCATGAGCAGAGAACCCATTGGGTTTTGGAGGAGATCTACCTGGTGATGCTCGCAAAGGATTACTCTTGAATCTCCCCTTGGGGATCAATAAAGTATCAATCTATCTATCTATCTAAGGAGTTGTAATGAGCTAGGGCTCTTACCATCATAAAAATGGTCATTTTTGGTACAGCGATGGTCGAGTTATTGAAAAAACCGGCCTACCCAACTTCTGGGGGGCGAGCACAAAGAGACGAAAACCTTCTATTCCTTATGAGTCATGTGGGGATACAAGAATGCCACATGCACATGTGCATCAGTGTCCCAGTAGTCGTTGACCAAATAACGTTTCAGATAAATACACACTGCCACATTACTTACCTGGTAAAAACACATGTTGACATGTTTTACTTTTGACTCAGAAAGACAGATATTTTGATAATCTAACCTTAGTTTCATATTCCCTGAAGGGAACATTGTCGGTGTGAAGCTGATATTCAAGCATAGTGCATAATGCTTGATGCATAATTTGTAACTCATATTTGCTCTCCAAGATACCCTTTATTAGAAAGGATATCCTGGATGAACCATGGTTCTTACCTGCCTGATTGCCTTAGTGCAATTAAAATAATTGAATTCTCCAAGGTTCAGGAGGCAATTTATTTTTCTGAAATTAAATCTTGCTACTTAATCTAGTACATTTACAAAATGTACAGTCATATTAATTTTCGAAATACTCAAGCCCTCAAAAATCATTCTTCAGTAACATCATCAAAGTAACAAACAAAAACCTGTCAGGGTCAAACTCTGAAAAGTGTGTGTGTGTGTGTGCGTGCGTGTCTCCACCTCTCCTGTTGATTAATGGTGCAGCCACTTCTCCCTCCTCTCCTTCACTGATCACAAATATCACCTTATTATCAAACTATCAGACTACAGATAGCCAGCCTTTGCAAGGCTTCCTTTGATGGATTGACTGGTGTTCGTCTCCAAAAGATAATGAGGCAACCTGGGTTCAGTTTTCAAGTAGAAATGTAAGCCATGGAATTAAATTAGCATTTTGCTATGAGCAGAACCAGGGGCACTGCTAGATAATTTGGGCCCTATAACAGACAATAATTCTGGGCCCCACAATGCAAACCACTTCCAGCCAAACTGTCTGAGAGTAGGCTGACCAGCTGTCAGATGGACATGTTCCATCATGTTAGATGATGATGGAGAAATCCATTTCAGGTAGGCTTTGGAGTAGTTGTTGTTTGGCAAAAGTTATTCTCTGAACAGCTTTGCAGGGATGTGACACGTTTGAAAGGTAGAGCCAGTGATTCTAGGAAAAGGTTGATATTCCTGCTCAAAAGCCAATGCAATACTCCACTATTTCAAGGTCTAATGTTGATTGGCTCAAAATGTTTATGTTTTGGTCCAAGCCTTTATGTTTAGAGTACACAGATTGGACAGAGGACCATGATGATAAATTTGTTGAATTTGACAAAAAGTGTATTGGATTACAACTCAATATTTTTCACAAGGGTTATTGCATTTATGTAGGCTATTTATCTAAATGTGCACATTTATGAATTATGTTTTAGGAATATCATTTTAGTTTGAAATGTATATGCAAGCTCTTTAGAACAGATACAGTATATCATGTGTATATTGCAAGGTAAGGGTGATTATTGTATGAATTCACAGATTTTGCTGGGACTGTTGTAGACATCCATGGTTGCACCTGTGGCTCACTGGCATAGTCCAAAAGGTCTGTGTGCTGCAGGGAGACGTAGCTATTAGAATGTCAGGAATGTGAAAAACCTCTGAGGTTCTGACACTCTGGTCATGGGATTGTTATGCCATCCCATTCACTCCATTGAGTAGCATCGCGGAGACCCACTTTAAGAAATGAAGGTCTGTGCATATTTTTAAGGGTCATTACATCTTGACTCAAGCCAATGCATGCTGCCCCTGCGGTGCATCCACCCCCTGCTGTGATGATTTCCCCAGCATTTCACAGTGAGCAACGCCACATAATGGAGCATCAGGAGCTGGTATGTGGTGGGAGGAGACTCCTCCACCCACAAAGGTGCCAAGGGCTGAAAAATGAAAGTCACTCCCGTTCTTTTCAAAACTGAAGTATGAGATATTTGAAAGGATTTTTTGGAGAGGATTTCACTGACATCATCACTGCTGTCAGCATGTCAGGCTAAATGCTGTTCGGAGATCGCCCTCACCATCTTTCATTCTCTCGCCGCCCCGTAGTGTTATAGTGGATATGATAGTGTAGTGTTGTAGTGGATAGTGTAGTGTTATAGTGGATATGATAGTGTAGTGTTGTAGTGGATAGTGTAGTGTTGTAGTGGATAGTGTAGTGTTATAGTGGATAGGATAGTGTAGTGTTATAGTGGATAGTGTAGTGTTATAGTGGATATGATAGTGTAGTGTTGTAGTGGATAGTGTAGTGTTGTAGTGGATAGTGTAGTGTTATAGTGGATAGGATAGTGTAGTGTTATAGTGGATAGTGTAGTGTTATAGTGGATATGATAGTGTAGTGTTGTAGTGGATAGTGTAGTGTTGTAGTGGATAGTGTAGTGTTATAGTGGATAGGATAGTGTAGTGTTATAGTGGATAGTGTAGTGTTATAGTGGATAGGATAGTGTAGTGTTATAGTGGATAGTGTAGTGTTATAGTGGATATGATAGTGTAGTGTTGTAATGGATAGTGTAGTGTTATAGCGGATAGTATAGTGGTGTAATGTAAAGTGTAGTAGCCTCAGCAGAGCTTTCTTTTTCAAGGTTAAGATGCAAAAACAAAGGTCACAAATGTCATTGAGACATTTCATACATTTTGTCTTTCAAACTACTGCTAAAAGCAGACAAGTCAGTAGTTCTCATCTTTAATATTGCCATCAACTCTATGTCTTTACATTGATGTTTGAATAGATAGATTTGATAGATTGTATAGATAAATGTATAGATTGAAATGTTACACATTGTTTTTTTGTACCATTTCTTGGGTGTGTTTTGTAACTAGTAATTAGTTGGGCAACTTACTTTGGATTCATTCATTTGGATTGCATATGGAAAAGGCTATCAGACACCTGTCATTCACCTAATTATCGCAAGAAACGAGAGAGTGTATATGGCTGGTTGACACAACAGACGCTCATCAGAAGACGATTTGGGATGTAAAACTAGAACATAGAATTGAAATAGCAGGGAGCAGCTCCAGTAATTGTCCTATAGGCCCAAGTGAGAGATTTAAATTTAATTCTGGCCACTATAGGAAGTAAATGAAGAGTAACTAAAAGAGGAGTTACATGTGTCCTCTCCGGCTGATAAAAGACCAGGCGTGCTGCAGCATTCTGAATCAATTGAATTAGTCTCACTACAAAATTGTCTTTGTAGTATATGACATATGTGTGCTTGTGTGTGTGTGTGTGCGCCTGTGTGTCTCTGTGTGTGTTAGTTTGTTGTTCTGCTTAAGCCATGGCTCTGTGGATGTCTTTATCTGTAGTGACAAGAGGCACATTGTGTTTCTAGAGATCTGATTGAGATCTAGACTTGGCCATTTAATGGACCTCGTAAGCCCTAAGGCTGATTGTCAAACAAAACAGGATTTAGTATTGTCGAATGTGCTCACATTCCTAGCTAGGGTCAGATATCATACCCTGCTGACATTCCACCCATGACTAGCAAGCATTCTGCTATTTGGACAAAATTAACAAAAGTGCTTTGTCACAGAACTAAAATAATCTTCCACATTTGTCCAAGGACACTGATAAGGTTAGTATAAGGATACTTATTTTTGTTTTAAAATTGATGCACATTGTTATCCTGCAGACAATTGTGCCACTGAACCAAATATTTTGAGATAAACTTTGAAATAAATGTAATAAACCAATCAACTACCCGAAGTACCTTCAACCGTTGTTGTTACTTGTTCTAATCAACAGATATCTCCATTAACAACAATAAAACAACAATAAAGATTGTCTACAATAACAATGATGAATCAAATTAGATGTATATATTCAGTCATTCAAACAGATATGACGTCACTTGCATCATGTTATGAGTTAAGCTATATTCTGTGGCATTGCCATGATGAAAGTTACGCACAAGCAAAAAACAGTATTTTAATTCCTTGCAAACAGGCTTGTACACACTATTCTGGACAAACTTTGGCTATGGGGAAAATCTTTAAAGATGACATAGAATGGATGAACGTATTTTACTTTGTTCCCTGATGTTATCATAGATGCAACTGTCAAAAACATGCTCAGATACTATTTTACTAAGTCCATCTACCACACTATTTTTAGGCGGGAGAATAAAAGGGGCCATTTCAGCAGATATCTAGCAGCACCCCTTCATGGTTATCTACTGTAGCACCCCCCAGAGGCGTCGGACTGGGGGTAAAACCAGTACTGATTACTAGGGCCCCAAGGGGAGGGAGGGCCCTTGAACAGTCTGGAATATATTTTATTATATTTATTATCAGGACTGCCTATGCATAGGGCCCAGGATCTTGTGCTACGCCCCTGACACCCCCTCATGGTTATCTAGCACCCACATTAATAATTACGTGAGCTTCATGCTGATTGGCTGCCTTGCAGCCAAAGACCATTCACAATAATAGATAGCTAGATACCGCATCGTCCGTCGAGTTCTATTAGGTGGCATACACATGAACGTGGCCACCATATTGCTGGGGGAAAACACCTTACTGTCTATGGGCAACACTTGACGGCAATCAGAGACACCTGTTTCTCCATTGGCCTCCAGTGATTGTTGCCCCACCAAGATGGCGGCGCTATTTACGTACGTTCTGGAGCCTAATGCGGTATCTAGCTTTCTAATTTCTATGGTTCACAATAGGTTCCAGCAAGTTCTTCCTAAATCTCCAACAATGTAACGTGTGGCGTGGGTGTTCAGAAGAATGACTTGCATCACAGTCTGTATTTGCGTCACAGTCTGTTTTTGTTCAGATTCGCCCATTTTTAGCAGCAATTTCAAGCACATTGGTACAAAATGTCATCATTAAAAAGAATCCAGTGAGAGGGAAGAAGGATAGGTTCCACAGCAAATTCAGTCCTCAGAAAAATAGATATTTGAAAAAAAAAAAAAAACTGATTTCCACAAGGTTGCCTCACTTCTACAGCCTGGCAAATGATGGCACAGGAAAAATAACAGCTCTGGGCATTTCATTTTTTTACTTTGAATTAAGTGAAAGATGACTTTGGGGGCATTATGGGGTTAGACTCTTCATTTTGCAGTCTATCAGAGGGAATGATGGCATTGTTCATACTCAGCAGATATCCTGCATAACATTTTCAGTCAAACTGTGCACCTCAGGACTCCACGGCCGCAACAAACTCATGCCCACTGCAGAGAAGGTAACATTCATAATGACCAAAACAGTATCCTACACATATTTCAGCCTCTCTGTTCTGTCAGGGGGGTCATTCAAATGATTCAAAAAAATGCTCCATAGTTTGTTTCTCAGTTTGTCCTAGTTGCCTTTTTGTATTTGTATTTCAACAGAGTTCAGAAAAAAAAAACATAGAAATTAGGCAATGAAAAAATAAATCCCCTTTTACATTACTTTGTGACAAAACGATTAATCTTTTCCTGGGAGAGGTTGCTGCTACCAGGCAACTTCAGGTTGAAACAAATATGGAGAAAAAGGAAGGATGATCTAAGAGGTCAGGTAATCAAAGTCACAGGTATGTGTAAGTCAGCCTTTCAACAACCATTAAGACAGCCATTAAACATGTCCTCCCACCACTGTGAAATACAGATAACCTTTTTCGAAGTTGTCTTAACATTCTGGAAAAAATGTCTGAGATTGCTTTGCGAAATGCCAGCATGAGAACATTCTGTTACCAGGAATGAGGTGTGGTCCACTCACAGTGCCAAGATTCCCCAGCACTTGATGTTCTACAGTACAAATTCCTCGGAAATCTATCTATCCACCTATTAAACTGATTCAGTGGCATAAGTACATATTACTTACTGTATATCCCTGTATGTCTCAAGTATTTAATCACCATTCTTAAAGAAAAACATGGCCCATTGTAAGCTTTTGGGCTCATCCTCCTGTCACCCTTGCAAGGTAGTATTTTAGGATATATGGGGATATTAGCTCTGACTGCTGAAAGCAATACATTTCACCCCTAAGTGGTTAAGGTTGCAACCAATTGTGTATCATTAGGTTTTTTCGGTGCAGTCAGAGATTGGATATTTGGTTGGCGATTGGAAAGGGAAAATATCAGCATAATCAGGCTCTGCTGGATCCAGAATGTTCTGTCACCCCTGTCAGCGTGTGACATTTGCCACAGTAGGCTCACTATGTGGATGAGCTGTCGCCGCAGATAATGTGCCTGTGCACCCGGTAAAAAAATGATGTAGCTGAGAAGACATACAGCTTTCGGCATATTTTTTATCATAATTTCATATCACTGCATCCATGGGAAACCAAAAGAAATAAAGAATTTAGGGAAAAAAAAAAAAAAAAAACAGCAAGATGATTCTACCATATTACAGGGAAACTGGGAAAAGTACTGAGAAGCTTACTTAGCAGAAGTCCTTAATTGACTATACAACCTTAGTGATTTTACAAAGCTGCTTACCAAGACTTTAGAGATGACAGGAAGCAGGCAGCAGAGGCATCTACCAGAGCGGGCAGCAGGGCAGCCTCTCAACACTCTACAAGCCACAGAGCTAGTTAGGCCCTCCGAGATTTATGTTAATTGCTGCACAGTTGGGTGGAGGTAATCAATAAAATCCATTCCAAAGTTAATTTTTATGACTGTTCTCTTTTTTTCTTCTTCAAAATAAAATATCCTTTCCTGCCATTAGGCAGATGTCTTTAAATATTTATCGGACAGAGAGTGCACTAATCAAGAAATTCCTGTAGTGCGGAGTTAGGATGATTGGACGCTTGTGCACATAGGCTCCTGGGACCCCTTAAGGCCCCTTAGAAGAAGACAGCAACATAAATATGAAATTATATCATGTGTAAGCCTCCCCAGGCCTCATGATCAGGGCTGGCATAATTGGCCCTGTCTCCCCTGTGCTGGTAAATGAATTCAGCGGCTTGCTGTGCTTTGGTACCTGCCTGCATATTCAACAAAGAGAAATATCTCCTGTGTGAAATATCTCTGTGATGACTGATTTACATGACCAGCCCGGCACATGCCAAACACTGCCATTGTTCTGTCAAGATCAGACGACTCTGAGACATAAAAGGAGCCTTTTTCATCTAGTGTGATAGAGCGTGTGCGGGGGAAAAAAGGGGTGCCATCTTTTCAAAGGAAACTTTGTGGTCAAATGTCCATTGCAATGGTTCTTCTTAGTTAGTATGACTAACAGCTGTTAATGAGACTGGAGTCAGAGGAATGAATCACTGAGAATAGCAAGAAGAGGTAGCGAGAACACACGCCCCTTTGATGCGATTGCCAGTACACTTTGTCTCATAGGAGATAAATGACTCCCTCTCCACCCATGGATGTCATGCCTTCAGTCACTGCCCCAGTGCTTGAGGGCCTAATTTTTGCCTGTAGCCTCTTTCCTTTGCAAATGGTCTTTTAATTGTGCTTTAATAGATTATTAACAGACTCATAAATCAGGAGAATTGGCTGTTGGGTGAGCTCCTGTTAGATTCCATTGCCATGCTTTCAGTGGCCTTGCCTACAGGGGGGCTGTTTGAACCTGGATTTACCATAATACCTTAATACATTTCACAATACATGATTTAACTTATTTACATGATTAAACTGTGCTGTGTTCACAAACTGCTGAAAAAACTGTTGCAAATGAGCAGGACCCAGTTATTAGGATACACCTGTTGGACAAGGTTTCTTTCCTGTCATATGGCTCATTCTGTTATGGTGCACAGACTGAATAGCAGGGACAAAATAATCTCTGACCATTACAAAGAACAACCTGTCCAGTCATAAACCCTCTAATTCTGTAATGAAATAGCAGAGATTTAGAAACTCTGTCACAAAAGAATTTTGTTGAGGCAAAGATTAAGCAACAAGTGGTTAATGGCTCCAGACTGGTAAAGTTAGGAGCGTCCAGCTTCTCTACCTAATGCACCGGAATGAGTCCTGGCTCCATAGTCCATCACTGGCTGTCCAGGCTGTCTGGGCTTTGGGATCTAGCAGCAGAACTAGAGCGTTTTCCTCTGACTGTGATGACCGAAACTAGGTTCGGCACTGTGATGAACCAAAATATCGAAGGATGACTAACCCTCACAACCCTGACAAAGGACTAAAAAAAAAACAAGCCTGAACCTCAGTCTTGCACCCTCCCCTGATGACCTTGAAACAATATGGATGGGCGCACTTAGGGCGTGGCCCGCTCAGCGTGAGAGAGGGGATGTGAGAGGGGTGCTTGCGAGGTGCGGTGGCTGAGGGAGCTGCTGGGGGTCTCCTCTCAAGCTGCTGCTTCTTGCAGCTGGCAGGTCAGCTGTGCTAATTGGAGACATATTTTGCCTAGGATGTTGCAGGGCTGCCACATGTCAGTTTAATTAACCAGACGTCTCTGGATCTATTCACCAGGGTTGTTTTTGTTGGTGGTGTTTTGTCTCTCTCTCTCTCTCTCTCTCTCTCTCTCTCTCTCTCTCTCTCTCTCTCTCTCTTTCTCTCTCTCTGTCTCTCTCTCTCTCTCTCTCTCTGTGTGTGTGTGTGTGTGTGTGTTTTGTCTGTCTGTGTCTGTGTGTCTGTTTGCTTGTGTATGTGCATGGGAAATTTTGTTACAGTTGAATTGTGGGTAGGCACAACCATACACACACACAGACCCAAAGACACAATAGACAAATGTTTTTCCACCCCATACAGACTTGCCACAAACATGTTTTTTTCCCTTTCCAAATCTTTAATCAGTGTTCATCAATCAGACAATAACTGCCAGCTGCCTCAGGGACTTTTTCTAGATACCATGGAGACACATTGAATGGAATTTTATCACAACCATGAATTAACTCGGGGGCAAGACACATTAAGAATTCGGATTCAATTCACTATGAAGCCTGCCCAAGACTATTATCTGCAATAGCACTGAAAGGTTAATCATAGAAAATGTCTCTGCTCCAATTCCTTGTATTATTTTAATACTGCTTAGCTATTTTAGCTTATTGATTTCATCTCCCACAGTATGAATGATAGGCCATAACAGACCAAGATGACTTCAGTTCTGTCAGGAAAATATACCCTGATGGAGTTACCTATGGCCATGGAACAATGGCAAAGCATGAATCATAAACCCTAAAAACAAAACAAAAGTTTTTATATGCATATATTTGATTTGATATATTTCTTCTCAAAGAAATGCTACAGTAAAAGTCACTTTGTGGGGATTAGACAGAGAGACTCTGGCATACAGTTGAGTATTTCTACTTGAATTCTTTTGAAGAACTCTGACGTTTGGATATCCTTTGATCTACAAGAACAGCTTGAGGTCCTTCCGGTCAGTTACCCTTTTCTGTCTAAAACTCTCTGGTGTCTGGTAGAGGATGGAGAAGCTCTTACTATAAAGCCACTACTGTAATTGACTTCCTGTTCTCTATCGATGAGTACCTGCTTGCAATAATGTAAAATAGTGTGCTTACATTTTTAACAAGCAACCCTCAGGGACTGGGGAAGAGAGACAGGAAACATAAAGAGCATGGAGCACACGGAACCCAAAGTTGGAGTAAACAGCTTCTGAAACAGACGTCACTGAAAGCCGCTGTGGTGGCTGGGGTCGACTCCAAAATGCTTCCCATTAGCACTCCACTGTCTAATGAGCATGTATAGATGTGAGAGTGTTCCCCTGCCAGAGCAAAAACAGCCTTGTGGACCACACACACACACACATCCTGTACACACACACATCCTGTACACACACACACACACACACACACACACAAGCATCTACTCACAAATCCCAAACCTTCATGAGATGTTTAAATGTGCATTTCCTTAAAGGTTGTCCTTAGTAACTTTATTTCTAATCATTCGGATGTGCATGGCTCAATGCCTACTGTATAAGTGTACAAGTGTTCGTAGTTGGTAAGGCTACAATGGATGCAGTTCACATGCAAGACATAATCTCATAATGGATCTGTTTGCCTGGGTTTCATTATTCTGTGAATATTATTGTATGCAGAACAAAAATTACATAACTGTCAAGATTAATTAATGTCTTATTTGCAGGCGTAATTCTGGATTACAATATTTTTTGATCTGATATGTAATTGTGAAATCAATAATAATCAGGGATTAACATCACATAAGGTAAGGCAGATTTTAGCCCTTGTGTTCTATCTTTGCAGTCTTGGCTGAGTGCCTGAACCTGCTATATAAAATGTTAATTTGGACATCACTCAGTTGCAGTGACAGTGGTAATGAAATTGGAATCACTTATACAGACTTTTAGCGAACATGTGACATAATTCTGGAAACAGTGCCTTTGACTGTGCCTCAGACTGCTTTAGGACCAGGGGGGTATTCCAGAAAGCAGGTTTACTGGCTTAACTGGGTATGTTAACCCAGAGTTAGCTGTAAACCTGGGATTTCAGTTTCTGCATGCTCAAATATGATCAGGCTATGTAAGTAACTATGGTAACATAGGCTCTGAACTTAACTGGGTATGTAAAACCAGAGTAAACGGTAAACCTGGGATTTCAGTTCCAGAAAGCTCAAAAATGATCAGGGTATGTAAGTAACTATGGTAACATAGGCTCTGAACTTAACCTGGTAGGGGGTAGGTTTTGTTCAGGTTATGTTCAATTATGTTCGGTTATTTCAGTGCATGTTCAACCAGGCCGCTATTTTTACACTTGTCACACAATGGCGTTTCATTTTGACGAAGGTCCGATTGACAAAGAAGCACAAAATCATGTAATAATCATCCGTGCAATTTACCGTGAGAGGGCGATAAGACCACGACATCACATGATAGCCTATCCATTCTTTTCCAAACGAGTTTTTCAAGAGCGCTAGAGTTTTTTAGCTGAATCCTAAATATAGGCTAGCCTACTTGAACTACGCATGGTGGATTAGAATAGAATAAAATAAATCTTTAATGTAGGCTAGCTAGCCTACACCATAGTGGACATTTGTCTTTGGCTCAACAGACAGATGGACAAACAACATCTCAGACACGTTGAATATATAATTAAAACAAGTACAGTACAAAAAAGGGAAAACATATAGAACATTAAGTGTTCTACTTATAGAACATTAAGTTTAAATATAGACTACATAACAGCTCAGCCGGGTATGCGTTTTGTCACTAAGTTTGGTTAAGAATGCTGATGGCATTTGTGATAAAATAGTTTCCCACTCTCCGACTGGGATTTTTTGTAGTGTTGGAGATGCAGAGCATATCGGCAAGCTGTCGGTCAGTGTGTAAAGTTTGCCTTGCGCTAGGAGTTCCTGCGCAACTTTTTCCTGGACACAAACCCATGAAGATCATTAAAGGGACACCAGGCAACGTTTTCGTGTTAATTAATCATCTTCGTAAGTCGGTATATGGTTAAATGACTCATTACGGGGCGAATAAAGGCTCTCTCGCCCGCCCCTACTGCCTGTAGGAAGAATATCACACTTGCAAGTTCGGTGTCCTACCCGCCGACCGAAGCAGGATCAGATTACAGCACAGAGGCAGGCTAACGAAACGCTAGAGATTGTTGCAAACGTGTGTATAATGGCAGAGCCGGCGAAAAAGCAGCGAAAACCCTTGACGGAAGATGCAAAGAAAAGGAAAAGAGCTTCAGACCGAGCGAGGGGGAGTTTCGTAGAGAAAAAGCATCAGGCTTGCCTGGTGTCCCTTTAAAGGACCAGTATGTAGGAAAAAATGGAAAATAAACTGTAACCATTCCAAAAATGATCACCATATGTTGTCAGAGAGTAAGGAAACACGATGAATTGAAGTAATGGCTTATTTGACAACATTATTCTAACCCGTAAAACCTTGTAAAACCCATGAAAAAAAAAATGAGTTACGGGGCGGAATCTCTTGGAATTAATTCTAGAATAGCGTATTAATAATGGGCTAGCGCATCCTATTTGGGTTGCCAAATTAGCAAAGGCCAACTGTCAACAGCTGCCAGTTGTAGTCATGAACGCCTACGAGAGGCAGGCAAATTTCCAAAATTAAAACAAGAAACAAATTAAGTGGACATCGGAGGAGCTTCCTGAGATGGTGACGTCTTCGTCAAACAAAGAATATCAAGTCTGATGCAGAGCTGGCCATACCTAGCGTTCATGGGCTTCGGAAAAACCTTTCTCCGAGTGAAGACATCATCAGTCCGCGTCATTCACGTCACTTAATGTGTGAGTCAGAGGTCGGAAACTGGGGCTAGATTTTGCTAACAGAGTTGCCCAGTTAGGGGCTCGTCATCACTTTGTCGTCACGTTGTAGTTCGTTTGTAGTCCATGTGGCCTTTCATGTCCAACAGTTTTAATGTGAAATTGGGAATTTGCCGTTTTTGTCATTTGAAAGCTGCATATCTTTCTTTCACGAGCATCTTACACTATATTTTAAGCAAATACAGTTGTTTGTTTAAGATTAGTGAGTGTATGTTTTAACCTTTGTTGTGGCATCCGTGTTTGTCACACATTCCGATGGCATGAACACTTGCTGTCAGAAAAACAAAGTAGCCATGGGGGCGGTCCTTGTCATTCCAAGGTGCTCTGAATGCACCAATATTTCTCCACAACAGGTAGGCTAGCCTAGGCTAAACTTCATCTGCATCGCTAACTTCAGCTAAATATGTTATGTTGGTTAGAGAGGTATTTTTTGTTTTCACTGTTTCCATAATGTGTAGCTGGGTCATGGTTGGAGAAATGTTAAAGCAGCTGCGGGTCAACTAACGTTAGCTAAGTTCTCATTACATCTGGCAACCCAGAAGAGGCTCGCGTCTGGTAGTCTTGAGAACGTTCACCAGTGTTTTGATTTTGGCCTAGGCCTACAGAACGTTCGGTAACAATCCTACAAATCGCACCTTTAAATTGTAGTTTCACCAACTGGCAGGTCAGCATCACTTATTACGTTTTTCAAATGTGCACCAACAATAGGCTGTCTTAGATGGTGAGCTTTCAATTAACGCGCTATGGCTTTTTCAGAATGTCCTTAAGGTCGAATGGATAGGTCATAGGCCACTTCTATTTTTGGATGCTCTCTTAATGGTGTTGGTGTTTACTATAAAAACACATTTTTATTTTAATAATTGCCAGATGTGATGCTTCACATCTTATCACAAATGTGGAGGCAAAATGGCAGGGCCCAGTAGGCCTATACAATGCCAGGATGTACCGGGAATCTAATTTGAGCGACACATTTCAACAGGGTGTGTTAGGGCAGGCCTACCTACACTTTACTAGAATATTATCAGATCCACCACAGACTAATTCATGTGTAGGCTGTAACTTAGCTAAGGATTAAGGATTCCAACAGTGCCTGATATGTGAAAATCGGACGCACCGTTCAATGGTCACATGCGTGAATGCAATCCAGGTTCGACCCATTGGTGGCGCTAGAGTGTTGGGCATAGAGTTCTGGAAATTGGAGTGATCATGGGACAGTGCTGAATCAGTGTGCCAAATTTCATAACTTTAGACCCAGCGGTTCAATTTTCGGCCAGATTTTGACCTGTTGGTGGCGCTAGATGGCTGGGTTTAGAGGTCTGTAAACTCCAATGACGGAAGTATAATAATAATAGGAAAAGCTAGTAACTCAATGGGTGCCTTTGCAGCTTCGCTGCTTGGCCCCCAAATAGTATTTTGTATTTGAAATGCGTATTTTAAATACATGTATTAGAAATACTGCCCATCCCTGGCAACATGGTGAAAAGATAAAAATGACTTGATTCAATTTCTTTTACATTCTCCAAGGTATTAACATTTTTCATAACTCCATGTTGGACGTTTCTGTACATAAATGTGAGCACTGTGGCAGTAGTAATGCAATATTTAGAAAATGTAGGCTACTCTTGTACTCTTGATACTCAAGTACTTTTAAAAACAAGTACTTTAGTACGTTTACTTAAGTAGACATTTGACTGTTGTACTTTTACTTGTACTTGAGTAAAATTTAGCAAAGGGTATCTGTACTTTTACTCAAGTAATGAAGCTGTGTACTCTGTCCGCCTCTGTGGATGGGTATGCTACTGGGGGATAGAGGATACCCATGCCTTCCGACATTTATCACCCTTCTGATGCTGGAGCGCAAAGGTTTAACTTGGCCCACAGCTGTAGAACCCGCGTTAAAATAGAAAATTACATTTGGGATTCTCAAGGAGTCTATGGTCCACTCAATCTGTGACAAGGTAGGCTAGTTTAAGAAAGCATCATTCAAAGCAGTCAACAGGGATGGGCAGTATTTCTAATACATGTATTTAAAATACGTATTTCAAATACAAAATACTATTTTGTAATTTGTATTTTATTGAGATGATAAAAATGCCTTCGTATATTGTATCAAAATACTTCAGTGTTGTGTATTTTTGTATTTTCAAAATACTGTAAAAAACTTTCTGTGAAACACTGTGATGACATCTATCTAACTATCTATAAAACACAAAATCTCTGTCTCTGTCTGTCTGTGGCACCCTCGCATGGTCAAGCCCCTCTGCTCCAGTAGAGTGTTTATTTTCCTTTGCTGGACTGATTAACAGGCCCCATAGGCATCGTCTGAAAGCAACACTGTTTGAGAAGTTAGTTGAGCTTAAAGGCATCAATTAAAGAGACACGACTAGCTACCTTTGCTCACACAAGGACAGCACAAGGACTTGAGTTCACAAGCTTATATCGCAACACTTCAGTTTGCTATTTTCCTTTCTTTTTTTTGTTTTACAGTTTTTTTCTAGACTTTAAATTTGTCTATGTTCTCTGACCTGTGCAATATTTCAGTGCTATGGAAACAAAATACCTCAAACAACATTTCCAATTTTGTACATTTTAAAGAAATGTTTGATAATATCGTAATTACTGGCTTCTAGTTGGCTTAACTGATTGGATGGTATTAATGTGACAACCTGATTTTTTATTTACATTAATAAAGGTTGTGCACACACCAGTTTCAGGTGTATACAAAATTATTCAACTGTGATGAAACTAACCATAAGTGTGGTAGTGATGTTAAATGTGGTGCTAGTGTTAGATAACTTAAAAGGTTAAAATGCTACCTAGTTTAAATTTCTGAATAAGTCATCCATTTGGATTGTTTGTCTTTGAATTATTGTCACTGATTCATAGTGGGCAATCTATTACATCAACTGGCTGGGAAGTGCAACAGTTGTGGAGTCGCCATTCATAGCCTGTCGCTGCAAAACAGTACATCTCAAACTCAAAAACAGTAGACTAACAGTCAATAATAGTGGACTGTCAGAGCAGCACAAAATACTAAAAGCCATGCTGAGCGTCCTGTTCGCTCTTAAACTTTCCATCACATTTGGTGCATCTGCCTAGCCACGTGTTCTGTACTTTAAAGAACATTTTGAGCAATCACAGCCTAAGTTCAATGTTGCAATATTATCAGAAGGCCCTATGCAATTTGCTTTTGAGCAGGATCTTACAAAATGAATGGAAAGACAGAGATGATGAGATTTTGCACTCAGCTGTAGCCTAGGCCTGCTAATGGTGAGTCTGTTACAGCCTATTTACTTGTATTGTAGCCCATGCAACTATTCTATTAAACACTGTGTGCTAGTCCATTAAACACTATAGACTATCGCTATGTTCTTGCACTACTTTCCCCCATGATCATATTGTTTCAGTTATCCAAAAGGCTCGAAGGATGTTCTTTATTATATGGCAATTTTGGAAAAATAACTAATAAAAGTGAGGTGAGGTGCCCCCCGTCAGTGCTCATGGCCCCCCCACCCGTTGCTCTCTGGCGCCGACCCTGGCAGAGGTTTATATTGGGATGTCTAACATGAGGGGTCAGCATATCTAATCTGTTGACTGATTATGGAAGGAATCTCTTGCTTTCAGATGTTTTTCCAGGTAGTGTACAGGTGAAGGGATAGACGAAAAAGACTTTTAGAAAGTATTTTGTAGTATTTTGAAAATACAAAAATACAGTATTTTATTTTGATACATTTTTTGGCTGCTGTATTTTGTAGCTTATTTTGATACATTTTTAAGGTGGGTATTTGGAAATACATTTTGATGTATTTGTGCCCATCCTTGGCTGTCAATAGCTAATACGTAATGTCCACTGAATTATTTAATTGTGCTTTTGACATTAATAGGCTATCCTAAACTTACGCATTTACACAAACAAAAAAACAAAAAACACACAAGCTAAAACAAAATTTTATATGGTCTGTTTTAGTTTTCTATTGATTGAAATGTCTTTCAAAGGACTTGATTTTATAACCTTACCAAGTCACTCCAACCATGACTTTCAGATTCCTTCCCCAAATCCACCTGAAATGTATTCAGCTGTGTTGTAGTGGCACAGCTACCACAACAGTGATCTACTTCTAGAGCAGAAGGCCAAGAGACACTCTTCACAGACACCCTTAATCCACCCAAAAGAAAACTGTGGATGTGCATACTCTATACATCTTGTGTTGGTGATAAACGGAAACAGTAGGAACTTTTTGGTTGAGGGGTCTCCAATGAGGAGCCCTTAAAGAATCCTCAGAGGGTGTTTGCCTAAACAAGAGCTGTTCAGATGGGTTTGCAATTAAATGCAGAACCTGCACATTTAATAAGCTTAAAGAACCATGTTTGACTTGGGGATGAAAAAGACTTGTACAATTTACTATACAAATAGTCACAAAAACGGCACGTGTCATTTAAATTGTCTTCACAGTTCAATTGATAGGACATTTCAGTGTGTCTGACTGTATATGAGAGCAAAATACCTTTTTCACTTATGCGATGGTGCATGCATGCTGCAAAGGTAAGGTAACAGCTGAGGGGGGACCCCAAATTATGCTGAAAGCAGTCTAGGTGAAAATGAAAAGCATGCAAATTCATAGATAAGGTAAAAGGAGTTTAAGCGAGTCAGAGGAGCATGAGAGGGATGAGGACTCTTGAGTGGCTCCACAAAGGGCCCTTGGATTGAGTGTGATATTTCACGAGAGGCTGAAGCAAAACAAAAGACAGGATGGGCACACAGAAAGCCCATGCATTATTTATAGGAGTTAAATGCAAGGGGCATAGTCCTCCCCATCTGTGACTTCAAGAGATGGACTGAGCTCACTCCTCATCCATAACATAGAGTTGGCTCTCTCACACACAAGCATGTACACACACACACACACACACACACATACATACATACACATATGCACACATACACGTACAGAGGGAGAGAGAGAGAGAGGGAAGAGAGGCAGAGGATGAGCGTGAGAGAGACCCATTGTATTAATCCATCATATTAGAGTAGATGCATTAATCATTGACAAGCTGTGCAGTGTAGTGGATGATGGACTCACAGAGCGCAGCAACCTCGGGGGACATTAACACACGGCGCCATAGAGCACACAGAGGCACAGTGTCACACACCAGTGCACAGCTGCTTGTGAAGAGCAGCCACCGCCCCCTCTGTGGGTTGGCAGCATACACCAGATTGCACCATTAGAGCACGGCAACCAGCCAGGCACACACAGCACTCGCCCCCCACCATCCCTCTACCATCACACTGTGGAAACGTGTGGGTTAGCGTGCCTGTGTGTGTGTGTGTGTGTGTGTGTCTATCTGTATGGGTGGGTTGTGGGATTTTCTCACATTATTGATTCATAAGATCATTTTGAAATTAATCAACGAGAATCCCATTTATCATCTATCTATACACATTCAGATATGGTAAAAATGTATTTAAAAGATATACTGTATAATATTAAGTCTTAAGTTAAACCTCAGACATGAATTCTTACATGGTCAAGTTAAGATCTTAGTGTGTTTTGAAATGGTTTTGCTGTTAGTGATGTCGGTGTCGGAAAAGCAGTTCCATCAGTTTCTCTTAGCAGTCCTGAAATCATGGTGTAGTTAAGAGATTTTCTTGAAGGTCTTTGTGTCTGGGAAGTTGTAAAACAACCAGTCTCCTTGTGTGCCTGTAGGAGGGAGTGCTGGGCCTCAGCAATCTCCCGCTCAGCACTTCTCATGACGACTCTCATTCTGTAGCATTATCTCCAACAGCCTACTGCCGAATTCAGTCAATTTGCACAAAACTCTGCGTCAGAGGACAAAACAGGTGGTAGATTAGAACCCAGCATGCCTGCGATACTGCACAGATTTTGGGGACTTTAATTCAGTGACTAAGATCAATCAGAAAGAGGAGCAATTGAGAAACACAGTATGAAGGTTTCAGCAAATCTTTTCAAATCCCACAAGTGAAGAGTGGATCTGTAGCATTCTATCAGAAACAGCCATTTGTGTAGAAGTCATAGCATGCCTACGCAACTCAGACACAGCTTAGTAATGTGTGGCTCAATTACTAGTCTCAGGTCCTATTCCTAGTTAACATTTAGCAAAAAAATGAGAAATGTTCAATCATATCATCAATCATAGCAGTATCTGAGACCTGGCATTTGATTTTTGTGCGATGTGGGTGACATGAGTCTAAGACATTTAATTCAAGCACCATTTATGCGATTTGAGTCCTTCTATACTCTCAAGAGGACATCCTGGGCATTCTGGTACTGTCACAGTTTTGCTGAATTCTTTTGTCAATGTGTTTGGAGTTTCTGCAATAAGGTCAGTAATGATTTTACGATAGAAAACTGTTTAAATGACACACATCTTTTGTAACTGAACTAATATTGTCATATAATATTAATAGAATAGTGTCTTTTGTTACATTTTTCAACTCTAGAAAAGTTGAGAGCACCGCAGGCTTTACAGCAGGAGGTTTGCTGGAGTAGCAGAGATTCTTTCCAATCTACGTGGCCACAACCTTTAATTAGGTGGCAGCCAAAAACCTGGAGGAATGTGTTCTCACTGTCTCAATGTGAGATTTTTTCGTTTGACTCCAGGCGACCAACCTGAAAAGCAGATTAGTCATTGGTTCACTTCTTGTGAATGGCCAGAAATGTTTTCAATTGTTTGCCATAAAGACATTCTCCACTATTGGGTTCTCTGGGAACATAATTTTGTTTCAATTTATTCTAGGCCTTACCTGCTACTTGTACCTGTCTCTACTAGCCTAGTTAGCATTATCCATGAAATGTCATGTTTGTCATGCTGAAGTACAGTCTAAGTGGGTGCACATCTATGTAACATTTTTGTGTGCTATGCTCCCAGCATGTTACAGAGGTCCTATATTTTCTCTGGCTCAAAGACACATTCAGCATACTTAAAGCAACTTTATTCAAATATAGTTTCTTCAGGTATTCGGGGACATGAGTCTATGGCCTCGGCAACACTGGGTCCATAACAGAAGCACTCCATTTTCATAGCGTAAAAATTGTTTTAGAACACAATTTTTTGGAATGTAGGCGCCACTATCATGTCTGGTGCAGCTAGTTCCATTGATTATAGTGGAAACTAATTGTTGCAGCAGACGCTATACAAAAGGAACGCTTCAGTCAGGTACCCAGTGTAGTCTCTGCAAGACCTTCAATTCAAGCACCATTCATGCCTATTTTAGTCCTTCGATAGTCTCAAGAGCTCCTGGGCTTTCTGGTGATGTCACAGGTTTGCTGAATTCTTTTGTCATTGTCTTTTGTGGTTGAATGTTTCAATGTAAGTTGGTGGTAAATGATTTTACGATAGAAAACTTTTAAATAACACACATTTTTTTGTAACTAATATAAACTAATATTGTCTCATAATATTAATATAGATAGTGTGGATTTCTTTTGTTATATTTTCATCTCTAGAGGAGTTCCACTGTGAATTCTGGGAATTCCACTCTAGAGGAGGACCACAGTTTATAGCAGGAGGTTTGCTGGAAATGTAGATTCTTTCTCAATCCAATTTTTCGACTTGGCCACAACCTTTAATTAGGTTGCAGCCAAAAACCTGGAGGAATGTGTTCTCACTGTCTTCAAGATAATAAAACAAAAAAGCAGATTGGCCATTGGTTCACTTCGTAGAATGATGCTACTTGAAATGTTCTAAATTGTTTGCCATGAAGACATTCTCCATTATTGGGTTCTCTAAGGGAACAGAATTTTGATTAAATTTATTCTATTTTTGGAATGTAAGCGCCACTATCATGTCTGGTGCAGCTAGTTCCATTGATTATAGTGGAAACTAATTGTTGCAGCAGACGCTATACAAAAGGAACGCTTCAGTCAGGTACCCAGTGTAGTCTCTGCAAGACCTTCAATTCAAGCACCATTCATGCCTATTTTAGTCCTTCGATAGTCTCAAGAGCTCCTGGGCTTTCTGGTGATGTCACAGGTTTGCTGAATTCTTTTGTCATTGTCTTTTGTGGTTGAATGTTTCTGCTGTAAGTTGGTGGTAAGCAATGATTTTACGATAGAAAACTTTTTAAATAACACACATTTTTGTAACTAATATAAACTAATATTGTCTCATAATATTAATATAGATAGTGTGGATTTCAGTTTTGTTATATTTCTCATCTCTAGAGGAGTTCCACTGTGAATTCTGGGAATTCCACTCTAGAGGAGGACCACAGTTTATAGCAGGAGGTTTGCTGAAGTAGTAGATTCTTTCCGATCCAATTGACTTGGCCACAACCTTTAATTAGGTTGCAGCCAAAAACCTGGAGGAATGTGTTCTCACTGTCTTCAAGATAATAAAACAAAAAAGCAGATTGGCCATTGGTTCACTTCTCGTGAATGATCGGAAATGTTCTAAATTGTTTGCCATGAAGACATTCTCCATTATTGGGTTCTCTGGGAACAGAATTTTGATTAAATTTATTCTATGCATTTGCCATGTTGAAGTATAGTTTAAGTGGGTGCATATCTTTGTAACATCTTTGTGTGCTGTGCACCTCAGATATGTTCTAAAGGTCCTATATTTCCAGAGTTCTATTTTCTATGGCTCTTACTCTCTACAATTACACAGTCAGCATACTTCAAATACTACATTATTCAAATACAGTTTCTTCATGTATGTGTATGATTGTTCTGTGACAAACCTTACAGGGTTTTCACAACAATCCAAGATCCACCAAAGTTTAAACTTCTGATGATCTACCATGATAAGTGACACTAAAATAGCTGTTTAATCAGCTTTCTACCTTTTCAAGTCATGTAAAAAAGTATAGTGTGGACATTGAACATACTAATTGACATTTTACAGGATTTCTATTTCACATGGTATTTAGGCACCTAGCACTTTTGACATATCAACACAGTTTCAAGTCTGACACGTCTGTCTTGATCCTGTATACTGCTCTTATAAAATGGTTGTACTGCCCTTCTTTTTTCACGGCTGGTCTTTCCTTGCTGCCAGTTGAGGCTGTGGTATTGGTTATGGAGCCAGATTAGAGCTTGAACGGTCGTGGGTTCAATTCCTGGCTTCCGTTGTGCACTTGAATGAGGCACCGAGTTGCTTTAGGGAGACTACAAAGGCTCTGCAATGAATTGACATCTAAACGTTGCATTGGATAAAAGCGCCAACCACATAAATACAAATTTAAATGAATGGTGGAATATTTGCCTATTGTGATGTTACTCACAGACTGGAGCCAGTTTTCAGTCAGTTTTCAATGTATTTGATCTGCGGTTTCATGGGTCAAATTGATGCAAAACATATAGTAGACTTTTGTTCTATATTGTCCCCCCTTAATGGCAGAAATATTTCACTATTGTGAAAGAAATAAGACTAGGAAATAAATCTGAATTCTATACTTTGCTTCATAATATATTAATTTGAGCTCTCATGATGTCATGTTCTGTTGATGGAAGTTCCCTTATCTTTTATGCATTCAGTGCTCACTCAACAATGTTCAGCTAGCTTTTGTTCTGTCTTGCAATGGGAAGTTACTGACAATCAGTGATTTCAAAAACGTTCAATTTTGAAGCATAGTTCATTAACTGTTAAACAAGAGCTGTCTGAGCCCACCGGCCAGCAGCAGCCAAGATAGCAAGTGACATAGCAAGAGGCTAACAACCATTTAATTAACTTCACTATTTCTTTTTTTTAAAATATATATTTTTTTTGGCCTTTTATGCCTTTAATTTACAGGACAGTAGAGAATAACAGGAAGCGAGTGGGAGCGAGAGTCGGGGTGGGATCCGGAAAGGACCCGGGTCGCCAGCGTACGGTGCAGGTGCCCCAACTTGACTATTTCATTTCACTACATGTAGGCCTAGAGTAATAGCAATAGCAATAGTTGCATATTTTGCTTGTTTCTCCTCTCCTTTGCTCTTTTTTCCTACCTGATGGCTTGACCCTTTCTTGTCCTGTGTTTATTTGGCACACCAGAATTAAATCACCTATCCCTCAACACAGTCAACCATTGTCAAAAACGAAACCAATTAATGTTGGTGTGCAGATTCCTTATGTAGGTATTATCTTTTTAAAAACTATTTCACAATACAGAAAAAATCAGGTAGCCAGTGTTATGAATGTGATAGTATTGCGATATTCCCCGCTTCAGCAAGGACACGTGCTCAAGAGATGAATCCCCCAGCCACCCCTCCTCCTTTCCCTTCTTAACTTCTCTGTGTGAGAACAGTGAGTTCTAAGCAGCAAGCATGGGCACCTGCAAAGTAACCTATATAGGGCGCCCACTCCCCACATGGTGACATACTAATGACGTGCAAATGAGCCATAGAAAACTGATTGGCGCAAATGAAAGATTTTTTTTTCATGAAAAAATGCCACCCCGGGCGACTGCCCGCTTAGCCCATGCCAAAAAACGCTAAAGAATTCAGGTTACAACATGGAACAAAATAGTCTGTGAACACCTCAGCCATACACTGTAAAAAGTTTAACGTAAAATTTACAGCAACTTGCTGGCAGCAAATAACCAGCAAGTTGCTGTATTTCACTCTACAGTACACCTACTGTATATGAAATCACAGTTCCTATGCCTGATACTGTAAATGCAAACTACAGTAGTACTACCAGTGCTGTAATGCATACAGTATTGAATTGTCTACCGTATTTTTAATCACAGTACTTATGGATCATACTGTAACTAAGTACAGTAGTAATACCAGTGCTGTAATATTACAGTAATTTTGGGAAATTCATATCCTGCTTTATCTACAGCCAGGATAAATTTGGCTAGGCCTAGGTATGGTTTAGGCTACACAAACTTGCATAAATAACCATTGACAACAGTTTGAAAAACAAGTACATTTATTCACTTTTCTCGTTTAGAAATTCTCGTCTGCTGCATCCTAACGTTAGACCAACGGTTGCATATATATATATATACTGTATGTTTTTTGAGTTTACTGTCAAAATGCCAGGCTGAAGATGGTGTTAGCATAACTCAGTTTCGCAACGTATATTTAACGTTAGCCAGCTGGGTGAGCTCATTGATGATATTTGCTTGCAGCAACAGCCATTCGCGCTGTTCGTCCGAACGGTTAATAATAGTCAGATGTGACTCAATATTGCTAAAGTTAGCCTATTAAACTCACAAAACCGTACATGATTACGAGGAGTTAACGTTACATAAGTTAGCTGGTAGCAGCTAAACCTCCACGTTAATGTTAACCAGCAGCACATCATCTTCAGCCTAACCTTGTGACAGTAACGTTAACATACTAGGCCTAGCACTACTAGCGAATGTTTTATATAAATTATATGAATATAATAAACTGTAACTTACTGAGAACTAAGGTAGGCCTAATATAAATGAGACTGCCATAACGTTAACGTAACATAAAACATTAACGTTAATGCCACCGTCACAGCAACAGCAACTATGATAGCTAGCCTAACGTTACTTACTTAGTTGATCCAACAAGCATGGATGAGTTTGTAAGTTAGACAGTACAACGTACATAGACTGTACACATGCCCGAATTTAATGTAGTACAATTTCATAATGAAACATTAACGTTACAGAAATAAATGCTTGCTTACCATTAAGGTGGAGCTGCAAACTTGTCACAGTGCTGAACACCGTTGGTCTGACTCTGACTGAACTGTTGCTCAAAAATGATCTCCCGCCGGACAGTTTAAACGTCGTCGCGCGGTGCACGTTTCAATCATCACGTCAAAATTTCCCAGTAAACCATAAATCCATGACATTTCAATATCTTTTCAAAATGATGATTTGGATGGAAAATCAACATACTATCAATGTCACCTTGCTATCTGGGAGTTTAACTTTGTATTTATGTGCAAAAAAGAAAACAGAAAACCCCAACTGATTTACCGCCATGTTTTTTCAAAATTTTCAAAAAGCTGACAAGTGAGGGAGGAGTCAGATTTATTACTGTGTTATGATTCGCAGCAAATTTTTATTACTGTAGTTTGACCATTTTTGACCATAATTCATAGCGAAACCACAGCAACATACTGTATTCACAAATACAGTACACATTTTTCTCAAAAACAGCAGTGATGCTGTGAAAATCACAGAATCTTGTTACAGTGTAGTCATTGACAAGTTTTTTCCTCCGTTAACTCCTTCACAGCTCCTTTCAGTGACCATCCTCAAAAACGAAAGTCCAACAGAATGTTGTGGCTGATTTTGCTACAAAGCCTCTAACTCCTAGACACCACGGTTAAATGTCTAGGTTGCTCCTCTTGCTCAAAACAAAGCTGGTTAGGTGCTGCTTTTATTTCTATTCCTGATCCGTGCTGTTACTGACCCTCTACAACTGCTGAGCAATCACACTTAACATTTTCTTTTGGAAATGCAGGTCTAATACAATCAACAGCAGCAATACATCTCAGATCTATTCGTGGCAACATCTAAAAGAAGTTGACTGTTCAACATTTTCCTTCAACTGTTCTGTTAATTAAATCAGAGTTGTAATGAGTTTCGACCTGAACGCCATTGACAGTGTGCCATATACATTTCAATTTCAATTTAATTTGGGTTCCTGGTAAGTGGAGCATACTGTAACTAGTACATTTTCATGTTAATTTAGAATTAAATAACTATTGATTTAACTTGGTCTGTTTAGGCTACATGAGTGATGACAACCACAAACTGAACTAGGCTCATTTGTATCTGCTGTCAGTTTCTCCTTTACTCAGTCAAGTCATTTGTTTAGTAGAAAATGACTAATTATAATGGTAGCTACAAGTAAATATGCTTAAAACACAACACATTGGTCTTAGTCATAAAATCAATGGCTTTCATTTAACCAATAAAATAAACATCATGGGAAATCTATACAGTGATTGTGTTGACCTACATTTATAAAATATGTTGCTCTTCTATTACAAGGACATTTAAGTGATATCTAATACGTTGACAGCTTGCACACTTTGAAGGGGTGTTACGATTGCATCCCAAGTGGTCATCTCAATCTCTCTAAGAGGATCTTAGGGCAGTTACATCAGTAACTGAGACCCTCATGCTCATATGGTTTGCTTTCTTGTGTCCATCTGAGACACTTTTGTCATTCAAATTATTTTCATAGGACATCCTACAACTACAACCCTAAATCAGAAAAAGTTGGGACGTTGTGTAAAATGCAAATAAAAACAGAATGTGATAATATACAAGTCTTGTAAACCCATATTTAGCAGCAAAAAGAACATAGACAATATTTCAAATGTTGACTATTTCATGGAAAATATAGGTCTATGATCATCACATATCATATATCATATCATTTTGAATTTAAAGGGACACCAGGCAAGCCTGATGCTTTTTCTCTACGAAACTCCCCCTCGCTCGGTCTGAAGCTCTTTTCCTTTTCTTTGCATCTTCCGTCAAGGGTTTTTTGCTGCTTCTTCGCCGGCTCTGCCATTGCACACGTTTGCAACAAACGCTAACGTTTCGTTAGCCTGCCTCTGTGCTGTAAACTGATCCTGCTTCGGTCGGCGGGTACGATACGCTGAACTTGCAAGCAGGATATTCTGCCTACAGGCAATAGGGGCGAGAGAGTCTTCATTCGCCCTGTAATGAGTCATTTAACCATATACCGACTTACGAAGATGAGTAATTAACACAAAAACGTTGCCTGGTGTCCCTTTAATGTCAGCAACTGTTATGTTACATGATCTTACAGATCTATATTTGGATTTGGACCCCTGTTTACTATTATTGAATGATGATTCAAAGTACCAATTTTCTTTACGTGACAAAAAAGTGTTGATGGCAGGGTTCACAGCTGCGAAAAAAGCTATTTTACAGCAGTGGATAACCCCAGATACAAACTTGAAGCAATTCTGGATAGTCTCATTTCATTACATAGTTTGCCTTGAGTGTACAACTGCAAAGATTAATAAGGCAAAGACAACCACTGTAAACACCTGGATGAATATAGCCTCTGCCCTCAAAGAGCTTCTTTAAATATTTTAGTCAATATGAGTTTGCTGCCAGTATTTGTTAAGTGTGTTGTGTTCTGTGTGTTTTATTTGTATGTGTGTATTTTACTTTATTTCTTTTAAATGTTATTTTTATTCTCATCCGAATGCTCTCTCTGTATGATATGTGTTGTTTATTGATTGAAAATAAAAAATCACAATCACAAAAAAAATAAAACATAATGTCAGCAACATGTTTCAAAAAAAAAGTTGGGACAGGGAATGTTTACCATGTGCTGCTTCACCTCTTCATTTAACAAAATTCTGTACAGGTTTAGGAACTGAGAAGACCAGTTGCTAGAGTTTTGATAATTAAACGTTGTCTCATTTCAATCCTGCCCGATATACAGTAGGATTTCAGTTGCTCAATAAGGTATTCTTAATCATGTTTTTCATGATGCACCTAATTTGACAGGTCTGGACTGCAGTCAGGCCATTTCAGCTCCTGGACTTCATCTATGGAGAAATACCGCAGAATTCATTTTGGCAATGTTTTCCTGAAATATTCAAGTTCTTCCCTGGAGAAAAACATTGCCTGGATGGCAGTATATGCTGCTCAAAACCTGTATACATCATTCCACATTGACCTTTTCCCATGTTACCTCAGTCCATTTTAAACAAGCTCATGCCTTATAACATATAACCTCCGGAGTATATGCGGAGGTTTGTCAAACGGAGGTCCTACCCTTCGGATGATTCAGATATGATGCTAACCTGCAGACCTTATACTGACCTTATACGGACATATGTGTGAACGACATACACACACCTTACAGAATCTCCGTGTGGTTGTCGAGTGAGGGGTGGGGGCTTGTAGAGTTCACAAGAGGCGAGATATGACGCAGAATATATGCGGCCGCTGCCTGTCACAACTGCTTTTTGTTTACAAAGTGTAGCCTATGCATTATGTAGGCTAAAGAAGAGAAATCTATTGTGCGTAGGCTAATACTTGAAGTAGGCTATAGAACCCTTGGCTATAGAACCCCACATCTGGTTTGCTGGTCACTGACCTCTGTAATATGTTGTGACACTGCAGGTGAATGGGGTAAAACATTTAAATGATAGATATCACCATGAAACTTTCTCAGTTGATTACTCATGTTAAGCTAAGAAAAAAAATTATTGAAAGTTTTTTATATTTTAATGTTTAAATATACAAATTAGGCCTTATCTCATTAAAAATGCGCTAATTTGCATACATTTTAAAAAACATAATCAGATTGTCTGATAAAGCCAGGCTCAAAATATGTTTTTCATTTTGTTGTCATATGAGATGGGAAAAGAATTACTGAGGAGTTTATGGACGTCTACTTCTATTATCCTGTAATTCACCTGTACCTAATGAAATTCCTAGGCCCGAAATTAGAAATGAGTGTATCTTAGGATCTAAATGTGATAGAAATGTAGAAATGTGGTCAACATCATTAAGTGCAGTGAAGATCACTGGCAAAATATCTACTTCTGTTATCCTGCATATAGCAGGGTATTCAGGGGGGGGGGCGATTTCCCCTTTCTTCGTTGGTGAAAATAATTCTGTTCACAACAATGATAAAAACAGCAGGGGAAGGGTGACATGAACACTTAGAGTAAACAGGTGGCCAATCAGAGATTCAAAACAACGAGAGACCAACATTTCACAATGCAAAAACGCCGGTTTCCCTACATGCAACTGTGAAGGAGTTTTCCAAATCGTTTTTGTGGTTTTCGTGTAAATGAGAGTTGAGTGATCTTTCCTTGTCTCAACTAGAACGTTTTGTGGTACTGATCTATGAGGCAAGGAAACAACTTTTTATCCAGAGGTCAAGATCCCTGGAAAACATCCCCCCTACACAAGCTGCTTTGAGGCAACACATCAAAAGAGCAAGGCACCAGGCTAACATATGGAGCCTTGCCTTGGTTCCTACGTCCTAGCCCACAGTTACCAAGTCCTTCAGACTGGGAATGGATTGATACAGATGCAGGCTGGCAGCCACGTTGGATAACACTCCCTGAGGCATCACAGACATGCTATGAGCTTGTACACTGTGGTTGTAAAAAGGGTTGTACCGGGCACTGTAAATGCAAAAAGGGAGCATTAATGTGCACAGCACTCTGCACATGTGCTGGTGACTGCAGTGACTAAAGCTGTTTTGTAGGCCCTTTTCTTACCCCCAAAAGCTAAGGCCTCTACAACAACTTTCACTGTACTATTTTAAAATGCTGATATGTTACCTGTTCAATGTTACACTGGGGATTTGTAATAGGAGTTCAATATGCGAGTTTCTGATAGGAGCTCAAGTTCAAGTAGGGCTACATTTTTATCATGTCCATATTTATATGGAATTGTTTGGTGAAATGATACATTTTGTACTTGGATTTGCATAATCATTGGATCTTTTGCCAGTGATCTTCACTGCACTTAATGATCTTGACCTCTTAGAGTGCTATCAATGCTATAGATGAGTTCCTCATGCAAACATGGAAAAACATATTTAGTTTACATTTCTATCACATTTAGATCCTAAGATACACTCATTTCTAATTTCGGGCCTAGGAATTTCATATCACAGAGGTACAGGTGGTACAGGAGGTACAGGATAATAGAAGTAGATGTCCATAAACTAGTGCTGTCAGTTAAACGCGTTATTAATGGCGTTAACGTAAACCTATTTTAACCATAGATTTTAACTGCGTCAATTTTTTATCGCAAGATTAACATTCTTTTTGGTGTAACAAACTTTGTAGTTTTTTCACAAGCTGTTGCAACAACTAGTAACGTTAGAACAACTACAACACCACACTGGATCTAATTAGACCGTGCTGCATGTACACGCCCCCTTTTAGGGGAAAGGGAGCTGTTTGGATAATGTAAACCTATGCTGCATAGAAGTGGGGAGCGAAAAGGTGTTATACTTACTAAATCTTGAAACAAACGTGAATAAAAGGTACAAAATAAGGTTCGTGTAAGGGTTATCTCTGTGTTTATGGGATTAATGTGACCATTATGTTCCTATTTTTTGCTCTTTCCAGTTTAGCCTACTAACAGGAGTATCACGAATGTAGGCACAGTCAAACTGCCCGTGGCTGACTATAACTAAGTTCGGCAAGCTTAACTTTACATGTCACAACATCAACTAAACATAAGTCACACATTCATTCTATCACTTGTAATATGAACGTAGCCTTTTTCCTACAACTAGGTGAGATAATTGGCTATGCCTGATGTTGAAGTTAAGCTAGCAAGCTAACCGTTTTACATGGGATATGGTGTGTAGTACGTGCTGAATGGGTTGTAATGTAGCCTACATCGTTTCGACATGAGTAAGTTACATACACATAATTCTTTATAACTGCCGTGTTAGTAAAATTATTGAATGGCCTGTAAATTAATAACTAGATGTAACGTCAAGGTGTGATTAGGCTATCTGTCTTTCCCATTTAAATCAATGATATATGTATGTTAACTTGTTTTCCGCTAAAATGGGGCGTGATGCAGATTAAATGTAGGCCTAACCTATCTTTATGATGATGCGCCTTTAGTAGGCTATGTAAAGGCATGCTGCACACATTTGTTTGGGCTTACGAGCCGGCCAAAGAGTAGATTCGTAGCCTACAATAAACGCAGTTCTGAACTCCCGGTCAGCTGAATGGTGTTTTAAATTGCTGTGGACACCGATGCCGACATGAGTGCGATGCACTCTGCTTTCGACATTCAATTACTTTACATTAGATTCCATTCTTTTCAATACAACTCTGCACACCAGCATCGCACTTTGCCGCCGTGTAAATCACGATTCAGTTATATTTGGTCGACGCCGCTCCATAAAATCCGTTCATCCAGTGTTTCCGTGTTAAAAACTTCGGCGCTGATGTGTTTGGCAAGTGACAGGGCACCATAGACTGTAGGCCTATAAAATGGCAGTGCACTCATGTCAAAAAGTTCCTTATTTTTCAACTGAACTCAAAGATAATAAATATAGTATTTTATGTTTGTTATGCCCTTTATTAGCTATATTTCTGAAGAATATATTGTGTTGCCTCAGGTCTACTGCACATCTTTTGAAATTTGATTTGAAATAATCAATAGACCTACTTAAAGTTAATGAAGTAACTTGCTTTGCTTTCATTTGAATCCTAATTAAGATACACAAGAATTGCTTTATATTGTTAACATGGACTCCTGGAAAGTTCAGAAATGCAAAATAATATAATTTTAATCATGCGATAAAATATGTGATTAATCGTGATTAACTATAGGAATTCAGTGATTAATCATGATTACATTTTTTAATCGTTTGACAGCACTACCATAAACGCTTCAGTAATTCTTTTCCCATCTCATATGACAACAAAATGAAAAAAATATTTTGAGCTTGGCTTTATCAGACAATCTGATTTTTTTTTAATTTATGCAAATTAGCGCATTTTTAATGAGATAAGGCCTAATTTGCATATTTAAACATTAAAATATAAAAAAACTTTCAATACATTTTTTTCTTAGCTTAACATGAGTAATCAACTGAGAAAGTTACATGGTGATATCTATCATTTAAATGTTTTACCCCATTCACCTGTAGTGTCACAACATATTACAGAGGTCAATGACCTCTATCTGACCTCAGAGGTCAAACTGAGAATGCCTCCAGATCTAAAATGAAAGCTTAGGTCATCAAGAACAAACCCTGAAAGTTTCATGTTTCTTTCATAAAAAGCAAGATCGTTGAGCTTAACAGCCCCACTAGTGGGGCCGTATATCTGAACGACATAACCGGTCATATGGAAGTCCGAATTTAGCCGGTTGTTCTACTACTCCCCCCCTAGTATTTCGTCAGGTTATCAGATGTTTTCTTGAGCCTATACAATGACAGGTCTGGTTTTGATGCAGTGCCATCTGAGGTCCAAAAGACCACGGCCATTCAATTTGTTTTTCAGCTCTTTTCCTTGTTCTCTGTTTCTCTGGATTCTCTGAATGTTTTAATAATACTAGTGCAGTGCCCGTTCAAACATGCTATTCCTGTAGTCCAATTACATGCCTGCAGGTAGGCCTGCTTTAAAAATAGGATAGTGAAAAACTTAATTCCAGGTTCAAGCATTCAATAATGAATAGACCTACAGATAATACTGTATTATAATATAATAAATGTGAAGTGAGCAGAATTTAAGCATGGCTGCAGGTGGCATTTTTTACAAATCAAAATTACATAATCCTAACAGCTGTTTTGAGTCTATATGCTTAGCCTATTGAATAACTTGATGATAGAGAAAACAAACCATTTTGTGGAATGATGCCCCAGATAGCAATTAGTCATTGAATCTATGTTAAATCAACATTATCTTGTCAATGTTAAAATCAGTGAGTCAACGTCGCACTTCAACATTGATCCTATAACATTTTGCACCCTCTATTAATATTGAAGCAATGTTGAAATTCCAACTACAGATCAACGGAATTTCAATGGTATTTCAATTAAAATGAATATTGAAACAACATTGAAATTATATATACAGGATAAATTTGACTAGGCCTAGCATGGCTGGTTTAGGCCACACAATCGTGCATAAATTTGTGCTTCCCTGCCATCCATTCAGTATAGCATTCATAGACCACCCGTTCGCAGTCAGCCCTCCTCCACCATCCAGTAGCAGAGTGAAGTGGCACCTAACAGAAACAGAAGAAAAAGAGATAGACAGTGTTAGATAAATATGTTCAAATGAAACTGAAGGCTACTTATAATTGAACATTTAGAATAATCATAGAATATATATTATATATGTTTGTTGAGTTTGCTGTCATAATGCCAGGCTGAAGATAGTGTTAGAATAATTCAGTTTCGCAAGCTGGGTGAGCTCATTGAACATGCCGTGTTTGCTAGCAGCACCAGCCATTCGGGCAGCTCTGTTCGTCCGAACAATTTTGCTGCCCAATGAACGGTTAATGATAGCAGTCTAGTCAGATATGACTTAAAGTTAACTTATATCAGTATTGCTAAAGTTAGCCTATTAAACACACAAAAATATGATCACCAGGAGTTACATAAATGTTAGCTAAATCTCCACGTTAACCAGCAGCGCATCTTCAGCCTATAATTTTGACAGTAGCCAGAAGCTAACGTTACCGGTAGGCCTAGCACTACTTCATATTTTATTATCATGAGTATAATAAACTGTAACTTACTGACAACAAAGGTAGGACCTAATTATAAATCAGACTGCCAAGTAACGTTAACCTAACATTATGATGAACTGCCATAATGTAAGTTAGCCTAAACATTAATTTGACAACAGCAAGTACATTTAGCCAGCCTAGCATTTGAATGAGTTTGTAAGTCAGACAGTACAATGTACATAGACTGTAAACATGACCGAATTTAATGTAGTACACTTTTACAATAAAACATAATCGTTTGATAAATAAATGCTTGCTTACCATTAAGGAGGAGTGAACTTGACAGAGAGCTGAACACCCCCGTTGGTCTGACTGAACTGTTGCTGAAAACAGTTTCTGGGGACGTCACCGTCAGGTCCCTCGGATGACATTTGCATTTGGTCATTTCAAATACCTCCTAAGGACCCGACAATAACGTTATACCGGGGACATGGGGGGGACGTTTGTTTATTCACACATGTCAGCGGAGTTGAGAGCGCTCTGGCTACCGCCTGCAGGACGGAGACATCACATCCATGCACGACTTCACGTTATACGTCTGGGGATGACTAAAGTATCTATCTATCTAGTCTCTAGCTGTAGCTGCATTAGCCTACCGTAGTCTAAGGCAACATATCATACAGTTTATGAAGTTACTTTGCTCAAAGACGCACAACTTCATAAACTGGGAAAAGTGTTGTTAACGTTAAACTCAAAATGTATGTGCTACATAATTCGCAGCCATGCTCAAATTGGCTGCGAATTATGTAGCACATACATTTTGAGGTTAACGTTAATGTATAACGTTGCAAACTAGGGAAGGGATTTATCAAATTCATGTTCGCTGATGTGATGCTTAGTGTAACGTTAGCCAGGGTTGCCAACTCTCACGCATCTGGCGTGACACTAACGCTTTCAGCACCAATCTCACGCTCTCACACACGCAAGAAATGTCACGCCAAATCCATATTCTTCTTTTTTTTTTTTTTTTTTCCGTTAATTTTTTTTGTTGATGACTAGATTATAGACCACAGCATTGTTTCTAAATAACAGGAGAGTTTAAGACATACATATATGTCTTTACACCAACAGCAGGTATTAGGTCTAATATCTGCCTACAACGTTTACAGCGCAGTTCTGACACCTTCATAGAACACGTTGTTATTTAGACCTATGAGGCAGACGGACACGAAGTGTGGCCGCCCATTCTTCTCTGTTGAACTACTCACAAAGTAGGCTAGCCTAGTCATCACACAGATATCACATTAAATAACTTTTTCTCGTCTTTTATACGGTGCTATAGCCGCTATTTGCTGTGATAAACGGTTCGCGAGAAAATTAACTTTCAAGAAATAATCATATTACTCTACAACTCTGTGCTGATCTCAATTCATATAGGTGGAATATCTCACACACTTTCCGTTCAACTACAAACTGTAAACCAGAATAAACAGTAGAGTTTACCGAACACAAAGGTGTAATGCAATCCCCTGTTAGTTCCAGAGTAGGCCCCTAGGCCTAATCCGGTTTTGAAATGGTAGCAAATTGTCTCCAACTTTGGGCTTTAAGTGTCTTAAAACTGAGCTGTGCTTAAATACCTATATATCTGTAAATATTGAAATCAGAGGATATACAGCTCATAGCTAAGAGTTTGTCTATGTTTTTATTTTCACAAAATGCTAAGCATGCATGTATTTAAGTGTCTTAAAAAAAGTGTGCTTAAATTGGGCAATGCATGATTTCATAACAGGCCAAATAGAAAATAAATGTTAAATATAGCCTAGATATAATATTAAAATTAGATGATAGGAGTATAGAGTTAGATAAAGTTGGATGGCTCCAGAACTCAGTGGCTCATAATCCTCCCATGCCACAGGGTAAAAACACTGGTTGTTTTCAAGTGCAATCAATAAATTAATTGTACATTTTGAAGAAACTTTTCCATTCTATTAGTTTTTTTTTACATAGGCCTAAATCAGGGATTATACATAACAAAAGAGTCAGGGGACAGACATTTTTCAAATTAGGTTTGGGGAAAAATTTAACGCACACGCACTATGACTTCACAAAATCTCACTCCAGCCAAACACCCAAAGTTGGCAACCCTGTCTATATTCAGATGTGCTGGTTATCAATGGGTTTGTGATTAACGCTCTTCAGGTGAAAAATGGAGGAATTGAATGTGATTATTGTCTTTAAACCTGATATAGATTAGCTTGCTAGATGGCGAGTTTTATGGCGTTATGAACCATGGGCTGAACATGACATGAAGTAGGCTAGTGTCCACGACTCGTGAACGACTCGTTGTTGTTACTGGTGCGTGGCTCTTGTGTCCCTTGCCAGCCCAGTCCTGTGCCACTATCACTGTTCCAAATGGGACAGTGGCACAAGCAGTAGGCGGGTGTGGCACGAGCGTGGTCGTGGCACAGTATAGCGTCTGTAGCCTACAGTAGGAGTTTTTGCTCCAACTGATGATCGGTTTCAGTACATTTAGTTTTCAGTAATTTTACATTTCGTGTTGGTGTTCTTGGTGTAATAATTTTGATTGCATTATCTGCCAAGTAATTTGTCAAATACATAGCGAAGTTTGCATGGAAGAGACTGACGTGACAAGAGGGCATTGCCTTTCATTAGGTCAGTGATCTTGTAAGTAGGACAAATGTCTTTTTTTGGATAACTGAAAAGTGTAGTCAGGTTAGTAGGGCATAGATCACTCTGAAAGTAATCCCCAACAAAATCACTCTTCATGTTGTTATTGTTATAGTTTTGTGTGGACTTGTGGCACCCCCAACCAGCCTTGCAAATGGTTGGCTGTGTATGGGTATGTAAAACTCTTGCTGGCCTCTTGCTTAGGTTTCTGCTACTTACTTAATGTGTTGTCCCAAGTATACACTGAGTGTTACCTGCTTTGTTCTCTCCCTCCATTCTCCACTGTGCCTGTTCTGCTTATCCAGGACCAAGGATGCAGAGGACAAGAAGGGTGTGCGATATATGACTGGAATAGTTAGATAAGATAATTTTTTATGTTTGAGGTCCACACGATGGGGCCCTTACACAAATGGAGTTGTGTTGATCCAGCATCTTCCACACCTCCCATAACACTCCCGACTCCAGCCAAATGTTGCATCCTCCTTACCATGGTAGTATAGGTGTACAGAGTACACGGAGGGCTACATCCCTTCCACATTGTGTCTTTTGTGTAGTTCACACACAAGTTTTGTTCAAACTTTGGAAACTGAAATCTTTTTTTTTGGAAACCTAAATGAGTGTCAGACCTCCTTTTTATGTTGCAGTGTCACCATACCTTCCTCCCAGACTTTTTTGCATTTGTTCCTATTATTGTTTTAAACACACATTGAAAACTTAATAAAAATTCAATTGAAAACCTAACATGTATCAGTCATCCTTTTCATGCTGTAGTCTCACCAGCCCGCTGAAATATACAAGTTATAAGTATTTTATTGAAATAGTTGATTGCTTTTTGAGTTACAAGTGTGTTAATGAAACAGTGGGTGTCTCATCTTGCAGTATTAATCTATCTATAAAATACAAGTTGTTATTGATTCTTATTTAGCCTATGTGTTTTTGACATGTTTATGGCTTAGTCTTAAAATGTTACCAAGGCCGTGTGGTGGCCACCTTTATGCTATTTCTCTAAAAGAACTGAACAGATTTAATGCATTGATCAAACTTTTAGAATTTAAGGTGTTAGGCTACTGAATGCCATTCATATATTTGATAGACGTTTATTGCTAGTCTTACAATGATCAAAGTTGTGTGGTAGACCTTCATCTTCATCTCACCAAACGAACTGAAAAGGACACTGGATCTAATGTCCACACACAAAAAGGATGCAAAATGCATAGCCTACGTTTTGACAATGTAAGTAAAGTATATGTAGCGTGATACAGGCAAATGTAGGAATCCAATAACAGCTCATGTCCAGCAAGGAAACAAACATTCAATGTTAGAACTACCAAAGAACATATTTTAGATCGATGTTGCAAACTAATTATACTCGAACTATATAATTGACACTATAATGTAAGCATGCTAACACATAATAACACTCGTGTTTGGTTGTCGTTGTTGTAATGGTTCCCGTTCAATAACGCACTCGCTGCTGTCCATCCCATTGAAATAACACGACACGCAAAGAGCTGTTTGGAACTGTTGAAGCGTACGTGAACCACGTGGCGGCGACTTCAAAGAGTGTCGCAACTCTCTTTTTCTATGGCTCTGGCTTTGGCACTGTCTGCAGGTGCCAAGTCCTGTTGGAAAATGAAATATGAATCTCCATAGAGTTGGTCAGCAGCAGGAAGCATGAATTGCTCTAAAACTTCCTGGTAGACGGCTGCGTTGACCTTGGACCTCAGAAAACACAATGGACCAACACCAGCAGAGGACATGGCACCCCAAACCATCACTGACTGTGGAAACTTTACACTGGACTTCAAGCAACGTGGATTCTGTGCCTCTCCTCTTCCTCCAGACTCTGTGACCTTGATTTCCAAAGGAAGTGCAAAATTTACTTTCATCAGAGAACATAACTTTGGACCACTCAGCAGCCGTCCAGTCCTTTTTGTCTTTAGCCCAGGCGAGACGCTTCTGATGCTGTCTCTTGTTCAAGAGTGGCTTGACACAAGGAATGCGACAGCTGAAACCCATGTCTTGCCTACGTCTGCTGCGTGGTGGTTCTTAAAGCACTGACTCCAGCTGCAGTCCACTCTTTGTGAATCTCCCCCACATTTTTGAATGGGTGTCTATTAATGTGCTTGGACACAGAGCTCTGTGAACAGCCAGCCTCTTTAGCAATGACCTTTTGTGTCTTGCCCTCCTTGTGCAAGGTGTCAATGGTCGTCTTCCCCATGATTGTGTAGCCTACAGAACTAGACTGAGAGACTGTTTAAATGCCTTTGCAGGTGTTTTGAGTTAATTAGCTGATTAGAGTGTGGCACCAGGTGTCTTCAATATTGAACCTTTTCACAATATTGTAATTTTCTGAGATACTGAATTTGGGCTTTTCATTGGTTGTCAGTTATAATCATCAAAATTATTATCAAGTAATAAACACTTGAAAAATATCAGTATGTGTGGAATAAATGTATACATACAAGTTTCACTTTTTGAATGGAATTACTGAAATAAATCAACTTTTTCATGATATTCTCATGATGTTCTAATTATATGACCAGCACCTGTATTTTGTGACAAATGTAGCAAGTATTTGAAAGGTCAAAGGACAAAAGAGAGTCTAACAAAATGCGCAGAGTTAAGACCTGATGACAAAATCAGAAGAGCAGCCGCCAGGAAAGGTTACAAAAGAGTATTATCCAGCCAGTCGTGACTAAAGCCCTCCTTACACTGACTTTGGAAAAATTTGGAAAAATGTGTTGAAAGACTACAGTCTCAGACCCTCTCACATCTAAAGACAAGTAGTAGAGTTTTAAGTCACAGACTATGATTTTGCAATGAAAAGGGATCTTGCAGGGTCACTATTTACAAGACTGCAACTAGATTCCTTTAAATTATTACCCATCGTGCAAGAGATAAACAGGAACTGAAAATTATAGCCTATAAACTCAAAGTCGTATTTTCATGTCTGCAGCATTGTTTCATGCGTGACATCCTTAACCGATATAGAGTTCTGTCACGTGAGAGAGCCGACTACATATGTATAAGAAATGACCAATATTATAAGATAACAAATAATTATAGGCTACAGCTGTCGCCTACTTGGCCCCTTCCTGTTTGCTGTTGAAGAGAGGTCACTATTGTTTTTTATAGTTCACGTCAGTATTTGCATGAGCCACAACTAGAAAGACTAGTCAGTCAGAAAGACTAAACATGTTTGATATTGTCGTAACGGCAAAACTAGAAAAGGACTGACTCCGACTGACTTAAAACCGCTAAGATTGGTACCTTACACATAACGATCTAGTTGACGGGAGCGCGCCGCGATTTCAGTACAACTCCCATGATTTCTGTCCGACTTTGGAAATTTAGTCGCCGACTGTGAAAACAGTAGCCCTGGCAGCAAATGTAATTTGCTAGGGGCGCGTCTAGATTTCTAGGCTATGAAAACAGACCAAAATCGTACAATGTAAGGCCGCCATTAGTAGCAGCAGAAGGCCATTACCATAGATCCTGCTACAGGGCGTACACAAAGGAAGATTCAGACATAGACAAAGATGAAACTAACTTGGCCTGCAAATGTGTACGGACCTGCAAACTTCCTGACTGCTCCTGCCTTTCAAACAAATTAAAGTGCACGGAATTGTGTAGGTTACAAACTTGTAGCAATCAGATGGAGGAAGAGGAGGATGAGGAGAACATACTGTTAATGCCAGTCTGGATGAATATGATGATAGTGATGAAGATTAAAAATATATTTTTGAGTCCTCATTAATCTTGTCTTCAAACGTTTGAGCACATCCACCTATAAATTCCACTGTAGCCTATGTTGAGCCCTTTTTGCAGCCAAGACATTATGGTCTCTATCAAAGCCAAACATGCCTATTCAGCCATTTAATCCATATATTTTTTAAAAGCCCATACTCTCTAGATGTCACAAAACATTTTATTTAATTTAGCCTGCATTATTAATGAAAAACTAAATCATCTATCTAAATTTTATATTTTCTACAAGCCTATGTCATCTAGATGTGATATAACATGGATTAAGACATGTCCCACCTTCCTCCAGACTTTGAGGCACCCAGATATGTACATAGGCTTGTATTGTATAATTCACTGTGTGCAGGTATAAAAGCTAGGAAAAATACAACTAAGCTACCACTTAGAGAGGGTTATCATACCAAATAATGTCCCTCAGGCATGGAGGATTACAAAAATCATTGGTAGATTTTGCCACCTCAGGTGATACCGATATGTGATTTTTTAGGTCCTGGCCCATAGATTGCTTTATAGATAGATAGATTATGTCCTGTCCCAACTTTTTCTGATTTGGGGTTGTACTCTCCAAATGTTCATATTTACATTTAAATGTAAATTCTGTTCCAGATAATCTGGGCCATCAATTGTATTCATTTTTTCTTCCTAATCGTTTGCTTTAGTCCTTTACTTTGTTTAAAACCCATTGACAGAGAAATGCCAGTGAAAACTGTGCTCTGGCAATCTAAAGTGATACTACCAATTGAGAAAATGTATTCATGCATTCAGGAGCTGAACTGATTTTTCCACATTTCCGTGCTGTAGACATCACATGTCGTCTTAACTGCACATTGTCTGACAGGTGAACCTTTGGGGCAAGGCAAGGCAAGACATTTTAAGTCAAGTGATGTGAAAAATGATGGGATGAATGAATTGAGCCTGGATGGGGAGACAGATGGGGCTGCATGCATGTGTTGATCACACTTCTTAAAATGTCTGTCTTATCCTGAATGTGTCAGGAAAAAAGAAAGAAGGTCCAGAAGAAAATCAACTGATAAATCATGGTCACTTTCGCCTTCTACAATAGTGTTAAGTATGGCCATTGTCTTGGTAATTAGGCGGTAGTCTGTCAAAATGGAAGCCCTGCTATTCTGATTACTTGAATTCTGAGCATCTGGTGCACCGGGCTCATAATTAGCCTTGTGGAGGGGGGAGCAAGACATATGTGCTTCTATCAGGGCTCTGCCTTGCTGATTAACCTGCCCACTGAAAGCCAGTGGAAGTCACCAGAGGCCTCGATCTCAGCCCTCCCGTTTCACCTCACCTCTTTCTGTCTAGAGATCCATCAGTTGGGTGGTGCTTCACGCTCATTTTTCTCCTGATTTTCCATGGTGAATCCACAACATCTTGTTGTAAGGGATATGAATATCCAAAATACATCACAAGCAATTCTGAACTTAAGTTGTTTTTGGGGGCCAAGCAGCGAAGCTGCGAAGGCACCCATTGTGTTTCTACGTTTTCTTCCCTATTATTATTATTCTGCCATTGAAGTCAATGGCAGCCCATAGAACCGTCTGGTGAAAAGTTGTGAAATTTGGCACACTGAGAAGGGACAGTCCCATGATTCATGTCACCAAGTTTCATGTCGGCACCTCCCGCGCTCTAGCGCCACCAACAGGCCAAAGTTGGACTTGCGTTCACGCACGTAACTTCTGACCTGTTGACCCGATTGTCAAAAATGAGGTATCATTGGAATCCTTGTACTATGCACCCTAATGACGTCATTTTCCGCCATGATGGATTTTCCACCATTTTGGATTTCATCAAAATCACTGAAAACGTATCAGAGGTCACAAATGTTGTCCGATCGACACCAAACTTCACAGATATCATCTACAGACCATGCCTCATTAATGCATTGCTTTTTGTCTTCGGAACTAAAACCGTTCGCGCGTAAGAGCAAATCGAAATTCATATCTCAGCAACCCATTCATCTATCATAACCAAACTTAGTCCATGGACTCAGGACCCAATCAGGGGGACGCTCTTTCTCTAATTAAGAAACATGCCTTTTGGCCTGTAGCAGCAGTTGTGCTTAGAATTAATGCACTAGTGGTGTCTGGTACTACTGTTGAAGGTCCTTAGGCCGACCCAAGCCAACTTGTGATGTCATCGTAATTGATTCGGCCGCCATATTGGATTTAATCAAAAACACGTACAAGTTTTCGCAGGTCACAAATTTCAGCGGATCCTCACCAAAATTGGCAGAGACCATCTTCAGACCATGCCTTATCAGTGCATTGCTTTCTGGAACAATTGACAGAAGCATTCGGCTGTAACAGCCAATCGAAAGTTGCGGCGAAGCCGCCAAACAGGAAGTGAGCTCATATCTCAGCAACCCTTGCATGTATCAAAGCCAAACTGGGTGCATGGACTGAGGACCCAATCAGGGGGACACTCAATAATTCTGGTGACCTTTGACCTCTAGGGGGCGCTGTAATTAAGAAACATGCCTTTTGGCCTGTAGCTGCTGTTGTGTTTGGAATTAAAATGTACTAGTGGTGTCTGGTAATACTGTTGGAGGTCCTTAGGCCGACCCAGGCCAACTTGTGATGTCATCGTAATTGATTCGGCCGCCATGTTAGATTTAATCAAAAACATCAAAACGTTTTTACAGGTCGCAAATTTCATCTGATCTTCACAAACAGTGGCACAGACCATCTTCAGACCATATCCTATCAATATATTGCTCTCTGGAACAATTGACAAAATCATTCGGCCGTAACCGCCAATCGAAATTGGTGGCGAAGCCGCCAAACAGGAAGTGAGCTCATATCTCAGCAACCCTGCCATGTATCATAACAAAACTTACTACATAGATTCATGACCCCATTAGGAGGACGCTCATGTTGCTGATGACAACATGTTCCATCCAGTTAATTGTAATGCGGGCTGGGGTGATTAGGTGGGGTGCTGGCTGGCGGAGGCGGTGGCAATACTCAGCCCTGTTTCAGCCCTGTTGATCCCGGGTGTCTGCTGAGTTCTATCTTGTAACCGTGGCTACTCCGGCCTATTTTGCTTGGCCCCCTCATTCCTCATATATTTTTGTATAATGTCTTTACTATTATAGTAGGTCAAGTCAAGGAAAACGATCTTGTATAAGATTTGTACGGTCATAAAGTTGTCATTGCACTCCATGCCGGACTCAATTTTGGATTTGCTTCCTTCTGGGCAATCACTTCTTGTTTACACTGTACACAGTAGGCTATGACAGAAATTGAAAGATTACTTGACTGTCAGTTTTAATAGGCTATTTCTTTTTTTAAGTATATTTTTGGGCTTTTTATGCCTTTAATCAGATAGGACAGTGGAGAACGATAGGAAGTGAGTGGGAGAGAGAGTCGGGGTGGGATCCGGAAAAGACCACGGGGCAGGAATCGAAGCCGGGTCACCGGCGTACGGTGCAGGTGTCCCAGCCAGCTGGGCCACAGCTGGGGCCATAGTAGGCTATTTCTAATTGAACAACATAGCTAAAGTTATTTAAACAGTTCAATAACACCAGTTGCTTGATTAAGGTTAAGCACATTTTAAACCCTTTTCCTGTTTGCTGGAGTGAGTGGCACTCAACATTTTCACAAAGTTGGTCTACATTACCATGAATCGAGGTCCTGAGGACAATGACTACAGAAAAAAGCCATTTGTATAACGTAAACAGGAGGTTGTTATGCCAGTACAAGCAAATCAAAAATGGAGTCGTACATAGAGCCTATTGCAAGATTTGTTTGTACATCGAGAGAATGTGGACTATTTTGGTTTAGCAACGTTGATAATGTCCTTAAATCCTGGGAGAACTACGGGGCTTTTTATGACCGTGTTACAGTACCTTGTTTACTGAACATGCTGCTCCAAGGTGAATGTTGCACTGCTTGGATGTTTGTCTGGCAGAGCTCTCAGCTTGAAGCCAGAGATGTGAAAACGCTGTATTTCACTTTTGATACTGAGATTTTTTGCACATTTTGACATCAGTTGACGAAACCGGGGTTTGGTAGGTCTAGGGTAGAAAATCACATCCCTCACCATTAAATCGCTGTTGTCTAACATTTTAAACCGCTCAGTCTATGTCTCATTGTTATGCGCCGGTTGTTGTTGTGAGTGGAAGAGAACCGGGATCTGGAATTGAAAACAAACCTTTTTTGACCTGCCATCATTCGTTTGACTTTCTAAGACCTCCTCCACAACAAAAATAAATGCTGTGAACACATCAAGATATTTTGTTGGATTGATGATTTTAATGTCTTTGTCAACATTGGGCATCTAATCCAAGAGTCCAAATGTTTATCAGCTATTGACTTCCTCTATCTCTTCCTCCCACCCCTCTCTATGTATCAATCTGTTATTCTTTTTTTGTTGTATCTCTTTGTCACTGTCTTTCTTCTTAATGCTCAGTCTCTTCCCACCTCTCACTTTCTGTCTCCCTCCCACTTTCTTCTTCAGTCTTGCTCCATTCCAAGTGTTGCAGATACATGTAACCCTTGTGAGCACAATTAGTGTTGATTTAAGTTTAAAATGTAAAGATAACTCACATAATCTATAAAACCTTAATGCATCTAAAAAGGACATACTTTTCTATTTATTTTCATTGACCACAGGATTTCAGTGGAGCAGAGGAGCACACCTACACTGGGTGGCTATTCTTACATTCTTACAAGGAATTTGAGCTCTGCATTTATCCCCTCCATGAATTAGTGAATCACACAATGAATGAGCATACAGTGAGGTGAAGCACGCATTAACCCGGAGCAGTGAGGGGTTCAGCTGCCTTGCTACAGTGGCGCTAGTGGAGCAGTGAGGCGTTAGGTGCTTCAGCCGTGGATGTGGGCATGGGAGAGCAGTGCTCAACCACTTCCCTCGCCCACATTTTTCCTACTGGTCGGGGATCGATTTGGCAACCCTTCAGTTTCAAGCCCGAAGCCCTAACCAAAGTCGTTTTAGGCAAGTCCCTCCACTCGGCGGCCATATTGCAACGCTTTTTGGGCACTCATCGGGCATCTGTTTCGGCAGAAATGCGCGTGCGTAAGGCTTCAAGACACCAATCTTGCTCCAGCAGCAAGATCACAACACATGATTGGCACAATGTGTTCACAACACACCACATTATTGGCTCAATGTATTCACATGTCGACGTTTTGCCGCGGAAGGGGTGTGATATGTGTAGACACGGCCATATTGGCGTTACAAACTAGTCCCATGCATTTCTATGTAACATTTTTTGAGTGCTGTGTCTCCTCATTAGAAAGTCTCTGCCCTAACCAGTAGGCTACGGCTGCCCCAAGCATATTGCTGCATTACCATAGCCTAGGTGAACCCAGACAAACCTGTTGGCAAGGTCCGTCTAAAAAGAATCCCATTGAGGCCCCTTCACCGGCAAGCATTACCATGACACTTTGAGCAGAATGTATGTTTTTGTTGCTTGCTGATAAATTATCACGTCATACTGCTGAGGATTATTTTGCAGCTTGTGAGGACAAGAATTCACAATCAAGACAGAACCTACAAATAAACCTTCAGCATTAGATGAAGACAATTTCACATTCTTTTGTGGACACTAAAGAAGTATTTAGCTAACATTAGCTACCACACTAGTTACCCCTCTGGTCCGGTAATGAGTCCACATAGCTTAACTGAAACAGATTCCATTATCATGCTCTATGGTAAGGTAGTGGTGGAGGACTGTCTGGAAATACAGTACCTACAACAGGCTCCAGGCATTGAAGAAATTGGATTTTTTTTGGAGTGATTCTCTTTGAGTGAGTGAGGAACATGGCCTAGAACACATTGTCCCATGGACAAGGAGGTGTGTGAAACGGCACCTGAAGAGCAGCAGTCCTAGCCTGACGAGCCAGACCCACATTAAAATGTATGGTCTGGGCACTCACCGTTGGCAGTGCTCAGTCCGAAGGGCGGGATAATCGGTTGTCTTTCAAATTCCCTCTGCACGCAAAAGGACAGCGCAATCCCATGCGTTTTCCCACCAGCTGAGCTAGTTGGCTAGTTCAAACTTTTGCCAACTTAAAAAAACCTTAATTCGTGTCACGCTGTTCGCCAACAGCAACATCCATTTTCTTTGTTTTCAAGTAGCAGGGAATTCAAGCCAAACCGTTTGCAACTCTGCCATCAATCATTATGTTAAGCCCGCCTAACGTCTCTATACACGATTTGATTGGCCTGATAGAAGTTTATTTTTTCCAGCTCACAAGCCAACAGAGAGTTGCTAGACTAGCTCTGGCAATGTAATTTGCTGCCGCTAGGGTGCGTCTAGATTTCTAGGCTACAGCAGTCCCTTACCTACAACTGAAATTTTTTATTCACCACAATAGGTTTTGGACTGAATTAGATGTACAATGTGGCACATCACACTTAAAAAAAAAAAAAAACACATACATGTGTTTGAGTGTGGTAGATTGTTTAATCTCCAGTAAGCTATCCATTTTGTACTTAATTTAATTAACAATTTTGAGGGCACGGATAAAACTGATTTATAGTACGTAATTCACTTACTAGGCTGGCGTAATTGGAGGTTTTTCATCTGCTATTTATTTCAAGGTGCTCTTGAAACATTACTTGGCTATGGTGTACAGGGTGAAGAATAATGGTTGAATTATTTATTATTTTAATTATTTTGCTTTTGTTGGATACAATGTCTAAGATGTTTGCTGGGAGAAGAATTACAATGTGTTCATCTCTGTGCATCCACAAATGACTTACTTTGAATTTCAAATAAGCAGAGACAGTGGAGTGTCCTCATTGCCTATATAATATGGCTTTCCAAGGTCATGCAATAAGCTAAGATGTTACATTCTGAGACATTACATATTCCCTGCAGCCCACCGGTTGTCTTTGCTGTATCCAATAGCCCACACACCATATCCTCTCAGGTGATGGCATGATGAGAGGAGCGGTAACCAAGTGGATAGAGGCCTTACATTCGGAACAACCATGATGTCAGAGAGTAGAGAACACATGATGTGGCCATTTACACTTAGACTTAAGTGTTATATCCACCATAACCTGCAGATGGCTTCCATTGATTTTCAATGGAATACACTGGACTATGGCTCTTTCCCCCTAGGGTGCAGTTGAGTCAGGCACAAAAGAACAGAGTACTGCAAACATGCGGTTGGAGGTATGCACAGACAAGTCAGAACCTCTCCTTGTCCTCAACTACTGCACAGGGTCTGTTACACCTTGAAGTACATAAAAGACATCATCTTAAATCATCTCAATGTAATGTCATGATCAGTTGCATAATACATTTTAACACCAAGACTTTAGACATTGGTGTATACATTAAAGCAGAATCATAACAGAATGTTGGGTTAGAATGCGACAACAGTGCCAATCTGCTCAAATATATGTTTGCCTATGTCTATATCTTTATTTGTTCTAACTGTGTATCCCATTGAAACAAACTCTTTCAAACAAACTCACTGCAGAATTGCAAACTATGGCTGTTTTTCTGTCTTTGGGGAATGTATTGTCACGTATGCCTTCTTTCACTTGCTCTGAAGTCTGCATGCAATTAGCAAATCACACCAGTATATTTGAGTAAATTCACAATTAACAACAAGCTTTTACACTGCAACTTTAAGCAGATCATTTTAGATCTCATATGTTCAATGATTTACAGAGATGAAGACCAAAGACCTTACAATAAACGATGTACTCACATGGGTGCATACTGTTTGGCTCTCAGATACTGCAGGGACTTACATTCACCATTTCTATTGTATCAATAAAAACCTGAGATGGAAGTGAAGGAGTTTTTCATAAAGTTTTAAACGGTTTATGGTAAGCCATTTTTTTCATTATGTGTCAGACTTTTTAATTATTCATTACACAGCTGCTTACAGTACATTACTGGCATGTCAGCAGTTTTAGAAATTTGGATTGGGGTATGGATTTGGGATTATAAAAAACATAATGTAGTGCAACACATATGGAGGATAGAAATGAAAATATTTTACCACAGGCTGTATCAATCAATCTTGTGTTTCAAGAAGAGAGTTTTTCCAATGGATTATCAAGACCAAATGGTTTAATGACTTATATGTATGACTGCATCATTTGTTATCAGATTATTTTGTGGTTTCTCTACATTGTTAAGTTGTTTCTAGTCATATGTGTTTATTGTGTAATGACCACTAAACATAGAAAAGGATGCGTCGGTTCAACAGTGGTTGACAGTTACTTAATTGATATTTCAGTCTTAATTAATAAAAAAAGAGTCATTCGCGGTAAAATGAGGACACTGCAGTAGCTTAAACTACTATCTTCATTATTGAAATAGATCTATTATTGAGGTGTTGGACTAATTTTGGACAAATGATTTATTCATGTTAACCTACTCCATTGTGCCACTTCAGTCCATAATGTAATCAATCACTCAAACAGCATTAATCTGCCCCGCCGATACCTTGGCAGCCTGGCCGTGCTTGCCTGCAACTTCCTGTTCTCCCTCAGACATTCCCTATTTACACTGTCGCCTCAGATTTGGAAAATGCTCTCAAGCCAATGTAACAGTCAATGACACTGTGCTTTTGTGCACACCCCAACCCTGAAGCTATGTTATTCACTTGTTCAGCACCCACCCTGTATTATACAGAACTCACCAATGTCTAGAGGGACATGATTGCCCTCTATTGGCAGCATCTTGGTGGTACAAGTTGACATATGGAACGAATGCCCAATTCGTTTTTTTTTGCTGTAGAGTCCAAATAGATTGCATTGCAATTCCTCAAGGCTCCTCATGTGATGCTATACTAACATGTTCACTTTTCACTTAGATAGTTAACGTAATATGGTAAAATCTAAAATATACAAACAATTCAATATAAATAGAGACAAGTACGGTGGTTTTAGGTACTAAAGCCCCTCTCTGGCCACATTAGGGATATTACACGATACAAAAAAGAAAGACAGAAATGGGCGATGTGAGCAGAAAAGGGTTTGTGCAAGTTCGGTGATGTGTGGCTTTCAAGGTTACAGTTATATGGGGGTTATACTGTACATCTGTACTCTGTACTCTACATGATGGGGGAATTGCAAAGTCTGGTTTACACCAGACCACTTCTTAAATCTCCAATTCAGATTGAGAGGTTGTATGCAAAGGTTTCATTGACTTACAACTGAAATTAAACTTAAATTGGTGCATTTGATTCTTACCAAATTGTTTCAGAAGTGCAGCAAGCAAATCTTTATTGTAAACCTTCAAATCCACTGGTTTACTCACTTCCAAAAAAACAATACACATCCATATCCATACCCTATCTATCGCCACCAGCGCAGCCATTGGCTGTGTCATCATATAAAGACCGCCCCATGCCGGTTTCGTCTGGGTTCTCCTAGGCTATTACACTGTAGATGCATCCTACAAGTAAACCTTTACGTCCAATGACAAACATGCAGTTACAGCTATGGCTAACCATAGAGCTTGCAGGCAACAGTTGTTGGTGTAGCTGCAGGTGTGTGTTCTCAAAATGGCTGTCTATGTCCTTGTGCTTGTCCCATCAGTTTGCAAACAAGGATGTTTTGCTGTTGTTTGCGTGCCACAAGGAGCAGCCAGATAATCATGGCTGTGTGTCAGTTGTTGTGCGCTCCAGTACGGCACACACAATCATACTGAGGTTAGGGCCTGGAGCCCTGTAGAGGACAGACTCCATTGTCACACCAAGACATTTCCAAATGAAAACACAAACAGATGATTAGCCTCCATCTGCATTCTGATGAGTGGTGCTTACAGCCTGGAGCCTGGATTTAACAATGTGCTCTCATTTGTCTGGGAGCTCGACCAATTCCTATACAGAAAACTCCATTCTGCTTTGTTAGTGCAGTCTACCTCTCAGGTATGCTGATGAGAACCGCAGTGAAGCACTTTTGGAAATAAAGTACTGGCCATATTAACATAGCATTATTCAGCAACAATTGGTGTGCTGTGTAACACCCACCAATGTAATTACTTCCCACCAACGTATAATAAACCACCAGTGTAATAAAAATTGGTACAAAATCAGTACGTTTTAAACGTAATAATCCTACCAACGTAATAATTCCCACCAACGTAATAACTGTTGCCTACTGCCAACGTAATAACCCAATTTCCCACCAACGTAATAATTATTACGTTTGCAGGAAGTTATAATGTTGGTGAGAAGGTTAAAAAAATATTACATTAACTTCCCACCAATGTAATAAATCACTGATTTAGTGATATTATATCTGTTTTTATCAGTTGTAAGGGTATAGTTTTTAATAATTGTCACCATCTAAACCATCTCATGACCATAAAACTTTATACCCCCCATCCTTTACTTATACCTCAACTTATTATTCATCACCTTTACTAGGAGCCAAGCAAAGCTACATGGACATTATTTCATGTAAATAAATGTCAGAATTGCAGTCTTGTGATTCTTTTTTTAAATGTGAGACTCCCAGACTTTCATGCAAAGTTGATTTGTCATCCATTGTGTTTTTGCCTTACACAACACCTTTAGTGGGGGCCAAGCAGTTTACTGCATAGGATATCATTGTCTTTCTACCTTTAGTTATTTTCATCATCGTTTTACTGGGGGCCAAGCAGAACCCATTGTGTTTCTGCCTTCTCTTATTAGGGGCCAAGAAGTAAAGCTACAGTGTTTCTACTCTACTGACTTATGTTTTGTTAATAAATCGAGGTGTCCCAATATACAGAATTAATGGACAAGACGGAGACTGAGGCAGAGCAGATCTTCTTGACTTTAAGCAGATAGGTAATTTACCCCCAGAGTTTGAAAGGCTAGATGATGGACATTAAGTAGAGAGGGTGAAGGGAATAGGGGGATAGCCTCCGGATTTCTTTTTGTGAGGGTCACCAAGTACCGCTAATAACTGACGCTATACAATGTCCAAGTGGCAAGTTACAGGAACATAAAACAGAAGCCATTTTCACCTCATGATAAGTTGTGATTGTTGGTAGATGAAATGCTGAGATGGTGGCAGTCAGCTACAGTGCTTTGAATGGCAGGCACTGAAAAGAAGTTGCTGCAGTGGTCTTTGACCGCGCTAACAAAGTGGCGGTCATATAGGTTTAGTCAGAGGTTTTTTTTCTTACGGATTTTTTCCCCTTAAATGAATGAATTTCTGTCAACGATTTCGGGGACACTTTGATCCGTTGCCCACCCGCTGCATCGGGCCCCCCAATAGGAGGTAGGCCCGACACAGTTTTCTGTGAATTTTCTGATTTTCTTAACATGTATTCTTTTGTATTCCTGATGTGAGGCACCCACTTAGAAGAGGAGTAAATTTGTCATTATGGATTAATTTAAACTTGCATATGTTGATTGATTTTAATACACATACTATTCTGTCATGCACTTCCTTAATTCTCCAAATGTATCTGGTTCACAGGAGATATTGATCTTGTGGTATAATAATCTTGACCAATACAGACAATGAATTTAAATGCACTTGACATTTTTTATGCTTTGTATTGGCTAAAAAGATGTGTAATAACCAGTGATTTTAGAGGATAAGTTTTAGAACGCTAGAATCTAAAATTGCCCTTTGCTGAAGTAATTACTCAATAATTTCCGGTGTGCTAGTGAAATCAGAGGTCAACACAATTGTTATGTTAATCTAATTCATATCTCACCACATTAGGCCTACAATAAACAACCATTGATAAATTCACAATGTATTTATTTAAAAGCCTTTGAAAACAGACCATGCCAAACATAATGCCCTTGGCATGTCTGAGCAGGGGTGTGCTGGTTCGGGGGGGGGGTTAGGAAGATTCCCAAGAGAGCCCCCCGATAATACTATATTATCAGGGAGCCAAGAATTATTGTCTGTCATAGGGCCCAAATTATCTAGCAGCGCCCCTGTGTCTGAGACTGACCTCTCCTTCCCCGCACAAAGTGGACTCTACAGCTACAGACTCCCCTTTAATCTCACGATTGTGGCCTGTGGCAAATCCAATCCATGTCTGGATTCTCTTTCCTAGCACAAAAGAACAGAACAGAATATGTAGTATAGTGGCATTAGTGCTGGCCTGCCTTTTGTCTTCCCACAGGATAGCAAACGTAACAAAGACTATATCACGTCTGAAAAAAAGTGCCTCAACATTCTGAGTCTGTAATTATTTGTGCGCATTTATGTGGAATTACAAGTGGCTCTGGAAACAAATAAAGTCCAAACAGAATGAGGCTACAGCCATTAATATAGTACCATTGGATTAAACATACTTTAATCATTACTAGGCCACTAGATGGCAGCAGCCATCCCCTGTGTTAGGCTGAATTTTTAATTTGACTCACTCCATCTGCCCACCTAATCATGTAATCAAGTATTTTCCCCATCATTCCCATGTAGCAGTTTGACATTTTCTTATCTTTCATGCCATGTCATGCTATGCCTTTCCAGGTCGGTGCTGTTTATTTTGCCTTTTAAAGCAAGTTATTCAAGAGGCATGGCATCTGTAACTTATAGACATTTAAGCACAGCAACACTTTATACGCTTTTGACAAACTGATAAAACTGGCCATGGCAGCAACAAACATTTTGTTGAATGTTTTTTAAAAGCACATAACGCCACATAATAATTCTAATCATTCCATCATTTCCGTTTTGCTATTTGATTCTTTCCTGTCTTGGCTTTGTAATGGCATCATCATGTTATCCAGTGGCCATCGCTTTGTCACCATCACCCAGGTCCAATCTGCCGCCTGTCCCGTCCTTGCCTATTCCCGAGTCCGATCCGGATCCTAGTTGATCCGGATGCCATTCCCGAGCCCAGTCCGAGTCGGGAACGCAGTCCCAAGTCCAGTTTGGATAACTGTCCTACTCTGCTGCCAGGCAGCAACATCTCTGGTCAGCCCTGTCGCCTGGCCATCCTCCTGAGCTGCCCCGATGGTCTGGCCTGCATTCCAGCCATCCTCTCAAGCCACCCAAATGTTCTGGCCGCGAACGACCAGAACTACCCAGAGGGTCTGTCCACCCGAGACACTACGACAGGTTGCCCCCTTGATGGGCCTCACCTCCAGACCCCCCAGGAGAGAAAGGGGGTAATTGGAGCAATAGGGCCTAGAGTAATAGAGGTGGAGTTGGGATGGGAGGAACGGCAGGGTGTAAAGGGGCAAGGGGAAACGCTTTCGTTGCTTACCACAGTGAACACACCTGAGGTTCATGAAGTTGACCAGCTCAGGCTTTCATCACGTATGGCCATTCCACACAGGCCAAAACCACTCCGGTCTGATCTCGGAAAGGGGGTAGAATGGTAGGGCCTAGAATTAGGGATATGGAGAGTGGAAGGCACTGCACAATACCCCAAAATTTGGAGATTTCGCATGGATACGTCAAACTTTGACCCATGTACAATCCGTGTTGGACATCGCAGACCACGGCTGATGTAAAAACGTCATATCTGGAGCTGTCTGATCTCTGGATTGGGACCACTTTAAATCTGGAATTAATATATTTTTCCTACATGGCTGATGCTGTATTTTGAATAGCTTGTATGTCACTAACAACATACAATATGTAAACAGCATTAAAAGAACACTGTGAAGCATGATCAGAATTAAGACTTTATGATTAAATTTATTTATGCATCCACTTCTCTATGTGTGTGTGTGTGTTGTGTGTTCAAGGATTCCACATTTCAGTGTCCAGTTCAGTTCTGTACTCTGGGTTCCATGGTTCAGTGTTGATTATGAATATAACCTGGAATTTAAAAGATGTTAGTCATTTTGCAAACTGTCATCCCGTTAAAAAAGTGTCTGACAGAATATAGTATCTCTGACACTATTTCAGCCAGTCAACATGCTGCTTCAGGAGCAAGGATAGGGAGGGAAGTTATTTGATTGGCTGCTGAGTTAAAATATCAACAATCTTTCACCTCCATCACAAACTAATGACTATCCCATTAAATGCACTTCATGTGCACCTCACAAACAGACATTTGATTTGATTTCCTCAATTTGTATTACTACTAATTGAAATGAAATTGTGGATATATACACCTGGAATTCTTCCTGCATTAAAGATAAAAACTTGAGTTGACTGATAATTAATTTGCAGATATCTGCCATGAGATATTTTATTAGTTATTTTAATTATTGATGAAACCGTGGAATTTGGTGATGGCAATGTATGACTAATCAAAAATAAATTATGGATGCCTTCTATTTTAATTATGACCTCTCAAATTTAAATTGTCGATATTTTGGATATAACTTAAATTAGAATTGTTAGTAAAACTACACTATAGTGAGTAAAGGTCATTGTATTGTAGGATAAAACAGCTCGCCATATTGCTAAGGGACGGCATTAATGGACGAGGAGTTGTAAAGTATTGCTATGGGGTAGCAACACTGTGGGGAATGTCTTGACAGAAGTCAGAGAGAGAAATGTCTGTTGCATCCAAGATTGCTGGGGTGTAAAAGTTAACAAATCAAGTCAGGTCATGCCTGTAGAGTGTAGAGGTATTTGTAAAGTGTTTGTGTCAGGTTAGTTTGCTGAACCTAAAAAGACAACATACAAAGCCCAGACGTATTTACAAGACCGGACTGAGCTTTAAAGGGGCTTGAGCATTCAGTACAAACCAATCAGAGGAACCTCTAATGGCAGGCTACAGAACATTTCTTCATCAGTAACAAGTAGAAGTGTGTGTGTGTGTGTGTGTGTGTGTGTGTGTGTGTGTGTGTGTTGGGGGGGGGGTGGGGGGGGGATTAAGGAAGGAGAAGCGTTGAGTTGGGCCATTACGGCCCGTAGAGGAACTGGGGAAGAAAAGTTTGCAGCTGTCACCACAATAAATAGGGCAATTTATACTGTAGACGGGTATAAACTGCTTTTCAATTCTATTGTTCAAGCTGCAGACAGAAGATCAGTACTCACAGAATTAAAGGCAAATAGAGGAAGATTTCAGACAACATGTACATATCAACAAACATAATTACATGTAATTTATATATGTATACATATATATATAAATTACAAACCAATTGAGAGGGTATAAGTCTCAAATATTGAAATATTTCTACGCAATGAATTCCTGGGGTTGTCTTTAAAAAAAAAAAAAAAAAAAATCCATCAGATCTATTTGATTTCTTTAAAAAATAAAAGGACATGGGTGGTTCTCTGAAGCACCCTGTAGGCTCGGACTGGGGGTGGTCTGGTTGGTGGGTGTAGAGTTTGTTGTCCGACCACCCCTCTCCACCCCCCTGTCCCATCTGGCATGCTTCCCTGGCAGGCTGAGAGGCCTCCGCTCTGTCCTGTCTCTGGGGATGAAATGGGTGGTGGGTCGGAGGACCTGAGTCTGAGAGGGGCCCCTGGACATTATTAGGGCTGGAGGGGTTGCATCAGCGTCTGTATGTGTCTTTTCCTCTATTTAGGGAGAGAGAGAGTGCATGGGAGAAATCTGAGTAGAAGAGAGAGAAAGGAAGGGAGCAAGAAAGAAAGGAAGAAGAAGAAAGAAAGAATAAAGGAGAAAGAGAGAGAGGATCCAGTGTATTGGTCTGGTTGTGTATAACCTTCAACCTCTTTTCAGGTGGCAATGGTGTTCCCCTGCATGGCAGAGACTTTGGTTTCTGACTCTGTGTGAGCATTTGTGTGTGTGGTCATGTGTGTGTGTGTGTGTGTGTGTGTGTGTGTGTGTGTGTGTGTGTGTGTGTGTGTGCCTGTCTGTCTGTATGTCTATAAATATCAAACAGAGAGTGAGATAGAGAAAAAGAAAGAGGTTGAGAGGCTTCAAGCTGAAGGTCTGTTTCCAATAATTCCACAGTAGTTGCAGAAAGCTCCCAGGAGGAGCTAAGTCCAGCACAGTCACACAGTGGAATCTCGGAGAAGGGTCCCAAATAAAAAATATCTCAGAGGGTCCAGACTGAGTCCATTTGAACATACGCCACCTCCATCCACACACAATATTAAGAGTCATGAGTAAGGCCTGGGTCTTCACCGGGGAGATGCTGCTGCAGACATGATCTACGGGATGCCTGTTTGACTGTGAAAAGAAAAGACCTGGTGTAAGTTCTACCGGACAGTCAAAACACAAGACAACACATCCAATGATGCACAAATGTGTCTATGTGTCAACATGCATGAATGAGCAGAGCTGATGTCATCAAGTGATGCAGTGTTCATCTAGCCTAGTTTCACCACACCCATACACCCCTTTCACCACACCTGTGAATAGACCCTTTCAAGAGAGTTCCATTATCAGCATCATATTGGCCCCACAAGGCTTCCGTTTTAACATTCCATATGTTATCTTAATGCAGAGGAAGATTGGCAACCAAATAGAACGTTCAAGCATTGTTTTTGTTTTGATTGTTGAAAGGGTCTATAGGCCAGCATCAGTAAAAACTCTCAACCTCGCAAGCCAACGGAGAGTTGCTAGACTACCCTCGCTAGGGTGCGTCTAGATTTCTAGGCTAGGAACCACAGCGGAATGTTTTCAATCGTAGCATCCTAATGGGCGTAAACTTAACCTTAAGTTTGAAATCATTGGACCAGCCTAACCAATCGGAATGATCAGGGATTTCTAACCTTACTTTGTACTTCAACACTAACCTTTTCAAACTGATAATAAACTGGCAGTTTTGGCAGTAAAGACACAATGTCTTTACATTTGCAATGTAGCCGGCTGCAATTCTTTGGTGGCTGCTGGCATCGCTACTACCGTTTCACTGCTTCATCTAGCTCTGCCACAGCCCCTTTTCATTTCAAAACTATAACATCATCTCATCAGGTCACTGATTGGTTTACTATCCCAGCATCTGACGGAAACGACAACGAAACGTTGATAGGAAGAGCATTTCTAGACTGATATCTCAGTGGGAAAATGAACTGAGATGCCGGTGGGTGGAGTCAGACTAGTGTTCATCCACTAATCGGGAGATGAGCAGAGAGTAAGCAGACCACACAACTGCACCAACATGAGTGTGTCGCACTCCGCTTCCGGTGTTACTCAAATTCTCTTTAGGTTTGTCTCTGAAGAAGACGCATTGACGTCGAAACGTCATTTTGCACTAACAAAATTCACTAAAAGTTTGTGTGCTCCGGTCCCGCTCCCTGGTCCTAGATAGACCGTGGGTCTCCTTATTGACTGCTGCGTCCTGTTCCGTGAGCACTAACCAGGCTGAAGCGCAAGTGACCCCCTGCTACCTCTATTGTTTTAAATAGAACCCCACACACCCGAGCCAAACCCTTTCACTGCCATCGTGCTGATTGCCATTCATTTCATTTTTGTTGGTGCTGCTCAATAAAATCCATTGTTTATTGAATGCTTGTCATTTGAAGATTTCGGCGATGGTGTGCGGGGCCAAGTGACAGAATTGGCGCACTCACTCATGTCGGCAGCGGAGCGTGGTCCACTTAACCTTAATGATGGTGTGTTTGTAATGTGGTGATGCAACAACGATAAAATGTCAGACACCAACTGTCATGATAACTAATAACAGGACAGGGCATCTGCTATTACATATTTATGAACTGGTTTTCTTGGTCCTATGAGACAGGGTTCAAGTCAAGTGTTTATACATTCATAGCTAGTCAGATTACTGAAAGAGTGAAAGACCAGTGACACAAAAGAACAGATAGAGTGGTGATACAGTTTAGATGTTCAGGAGATGTTTAGAGCGCATCTCAGAACTTACCTGAGCAGACATCAAGGCCAAAGGATAAAGGCAAGAGAAAAGAATAAAAACAAAAATAAAAACTGAAGAGAAAGAGGAAGCAGAAGAAGGTAAACAGAGATGGAAAGACAGATGAGAGAAAACAAGGAGGGGAAATAACACAGATGTGTTACACATTTGAAAGAGACACAGATATTACACATAATTAGTTAGGGGAAGAATAGTTTGAAGCAGTCATTAGCAGTGATACATTATTATTCCCTATTTACTTGAAATACGTTGTGTTTTAAAGGAGAAATCCGGCAAGTTTTTGAGCTAGGTAAAACCGCTTTTTTTTTTTCCGTACCGACAGTTTTTGGTGACCTCGAGAAATGGAGATCTATGTGAAAACTTGCTGGACTGCTCCTTTAATTCTAACAAACATTGGAATTTGATCAGTATATTCTCATAGTGGAGAGATGAGGTTGAATTACATCACATAAACAATTAGAAAGCTAATCTATTCTTTTCTATTTCAGAATTCTATTGCAGAAAGTAGTTCAAATGCAGTTAGTTATGTAAAGTATTTTTAATGGTTTAAGGCAATATGGCGATCCTTATTCTTCCTATGGCAAATCTAGGCAAATTCCTAGGGGTGCTCATTGCTGCTATCAAGTGATCTTCACTGACTGGGAGTGAGTTCTTTGACAGTAATACCACTACTAACACTTCCCACTTCCTTCTACAGAAAGGAAGGATGCAGCAGGTGAGACCACTATCACTCCACCTTCTTACCTTTTCCTCAAGGTCTTTGATCTGTCTCCTCTGGATGTCTGTTTTATCCTCCAGATCACGTATCCTCTGTGAAAATTAGAGACATGGTATGCAACCTCAACTTGTCCATTGGCATGCATGTATTTACATGTTTGACTCCTCCTAGCACCCAAAGCGCATTACATTTGCTTTACATGCTTCACATTCACCCATTCACACACACACACACACACACACACACACAATGTAGAATGCATAGTTTCTTAATCATGACCATAATCATGATATTCATAAATAGTTAAGAAATAATGCAAGGATCAACATCTCTGGTAAGGTTAAAATAGCACACTTATGAAGATCATAACAAGGGCTGTCAAACGATAAAAAAAAGTAATTAATGTCACATTTTGAAATATGGAACAGTAATAGAACAGCACAGCACTTGTTTTCACTTACAGTTTACAGTAGCTCGCACACAGTGCACCACTGTCCATCTAACTCAAATGTATGATCCAATTAGCAATTAGGAAGTAATGTTCAGTGCAGTTGCAGCAAAATTTCAGCTCTGTCTATTGCAAATGACAGAGCTGTCATTCATCTTTTAGGGTATAGGGGTATACGTGTTTTGATAAACCGATTGCATATTCACTTGCAACTATATTAAACTAGGATATTCAGTGAATTTCGCTAGTTTTGACAGGATACTTTTGGAAATATCCTTAAAAGTTTGGGCATGATGGGAGAGAGAGAGGCTGGCGGCTGCATGACAGGTTTCGCGTCTTCCGTTATGTGACGTCAGCCCTCCACAAAGGAGGTAGGTAAACAAAATGTGCTAGTTGTGTTAATATCTTTTAAAGCGCTGTGTATTTCAAAATGAATTGCTGCGATTAGCGTAATAAAACCGCAACTAACAGCCGCGGTTTATACATTGATTTTGCAAAATTTCTTCAGCTATGAGGTTAATACACAGGGGCAGTTAATATGGTATTAACATGGTTTTGTTTTTTTAAACTAGCATAAAACACTGTTCTGCTGTTTATACACAATGCGGGTAATACACAGGAAATTACCGTAACTGTAATTTTGACAGCCCTAATCATAACACATCATAAAATGTGAAATGGTCAGACTGCTGAGGTTTAGGTAATCAATTTAGGTGATCAAATCCATATTAGTGGATTAACTGATTCTCTCAAACCGCCTACTTGCACACTTCAAATACTTAGTTTAAGAATTTAGTGCAGATATTGGGACAAAATTAACCATCAAAAAGTGGACCCTATGGAAGTAAGCACTCAGTGCACGCTAGCAGTGTCCTGACAGAAGTATGCGGTTTGAGACACAACCACACTCTCTCTCTCCTCTGTGTGACTCAGACACAATGGGTGAGTTAGGACGCCCTCTGTTGACAAATTAAAGAACTGCAATATTTGAGCATCAGATTTTTTTTACACCAGTGTATCTAGCTGACAGCAGGGCTGCCTCATTATTACTTTCAGCTATTGTTTGAGTGTAGCATAGGAGTTTTTTTGGAACACAGTGCCTATTATAAAGTCACCTGACCATTAAGTAGCCAACATTAGTCGTGCTTGTCTTCAATCATACATGCTAGTCACTCTCCACAGTGATGGAATTGTGTATGTTTGTTTCGGTGACCTGTTTACCTAGCTACTGACTAGCTATTTAAAGCCATGGTGTACTGTAGCTTTAATGGAGAAAAGGTTTGGCATGGTAAGACTGGCCTGCTTGTGAGCCTACCAGTGCCTCTATGTTTCAGCCTTAGAACACCAGTTGGGATTTCCTTTGCGTTTGGGTCTGTTTTTGTTGGTTTTTGTTTTGGAGTTTTCCCCCACATTTTGTGAACACTGGAGATATGAGATTCACATGTGGGCTGGTCGTCCTGAGGAAACGACATCCAAGCACGAGTCCAGGACTTGGAGGTAAGCTGGTGTCCTTTTCCATTCCATCCACTATTAGTTTGCTCCTGAACTCCACGTTATTGCACACACCTAGGTTAGGGACTTGGGTCTGGGCAACACATTACAGTATGTCCCTAGACTTGTTGTGAGCTTGATGCCGGGCCTAACATAGTGCAGTGTCAGCAGGCTTCAACTTATATTTCTTTCGAATGAATATTCTTTCAATATGGATATTCCATAAACCGCATTTCTGAATACTGAAGTGTCATGGCGACCCCCCATGTTTAGCTCAGCTCATACAGAGTGAATACATGTCTGAGAGTGTGTTGGTCTATGTGTGCCTATGTGTGTGTGTATACCTGATGTGCCTGGTGCAGCAGCTCCATGCGTTCCTGCAGCACCTGGCAGTCATACTCTCGGCTCTTGCGGAGCATCTGCCTGCGGAGCTTTTCCACGGCCGTGCGCAGCTCGTCCTTCTGCGTGTCCGTCAGTGGCTCGCCGTACTTGATCACCTTGTCCTGCTGCAGGGCATTGTACAGGGTGGCCTCCAGCTCCTGGATTTGCTTTGGGAGACAGGAACAGACAGGCAGGGTCAGCAGCGCACACACACACACACACACACACACACACACACACACACACACACACACACACAGGCACACTGCACACACACGCACACCTGAGTACATCCACTGCACACACACGCACACCTGAGTACATCCACTGCCCACACATAAACACACAGACACATGCGTACTCTACACACACATATGCACAAACACACAAATGAAAGATATATTGGACGGCACAGGATTCGGTGAGCAGAAGTTAATGCAGGTCAGGCAGAAAGCGTTACTACTCGAAGTGCAATTACCTTCTGCTACCCAAATGGCATGAAGTCCATTATCTCACTTATACCAATGTTGTAACACTTGAGCTGTGTTCATTTCTACATTTCGATAGTTAAAACGGTCTTGTTTGTAAAACTACTTTCTGCCACACATCGACTTATTTACAGGACAAACTGCCATTAGAAATACTAAATGGATGGTTGCAGCTAAAGCCCTGTCATTATAGTTCTGTCTCACTAGTTGCCAAGCTAGCATATCCGACTATTCTGTTGAGCCTTAGTATTGCAAAATTGCTGTTGTCCTCAGTCCAAATACAGTGTAACGGGGCTGAAAGTCATCTCAGTCATGTTACAATGTTGCTACGCTCTGAAGGCCTGTTGCAATGTGAAAGTTAAAGTTTAGCGAATTGATATTGACATTGGGGTAAGCAAGGCCTCTCTCTCGCCTGTAATTTGTCCAAAATGCTGCAGGTTGTCCTTTAACTGGTACCCATAAGCATGAGCACATCTTCCTCATTCTAGCCTCCCTTCACAGGCCCCCGGTACATTATAGGACTAACTTCAAGATCTTACTGTTAACTTTTGTATCAAGGCCAAACCTCTCATATCTGTTACAAAGCTATACCTCAGCAAGATCCCTCAGATCCTCAGATCAATTTCTGTTGATTGTCCCCAAATATTAAGGATTATTGTATTTGTATATTATATATATTTGTACATTATTGTATACATTGATATTGTATTTCTTTTCAACTGTAGCCTTATGCAAACACACAAAACACACACACAGACACACAAAACCCCCCACTATATTTAATCGAATTCCAGTGTACCCCAAATCATCACTGAAGGGTTGAACATCCAGATAAAGAAGTGATTTAAAGAGTGTATGGGGAAATGCACTGGTATACCATGTAAGCTTGGTCCAGAGCCTGCTTTCGGTAATCCAGCTCCTCTTCAAGGTAACCTTTCTGCTTGCAGAACATTTCCTAGGAAAGAACATCATTGTAAGTAAAAGCCCAGCTACCCACTTCCCCCCCAACCCTATGGCAAACACTATGTCATGCCTCAAGTGTCACCATTCCCAGCAAAACTATATGTTATTCATGGACAGGTTTGCAAATTATTAGCAAGACACAACCCAGCCGCTGTGCATACAGTGTGTGTTTATTCTACAACACATAACCCATTTACATATGTTAAAGACTGATTCCTTCTTTCTCATTTCAGGAATCAGGATCTATCTGACCTGGTCGGCTCTTTGTACAGTGCTGCAGCTGACACATCTTTATCAAGAATACGCCCACCCCCAAGTACTCAGAATTGGTTCAGTACCCTTATGGTGGTCAGAAAGGACTGTAGTTTGAATTTGCATACTGAGGCTGTGATTGGTGGACTGTAGATCCAAAGCCATGAAACTGACTGCTTATATTTCGCTCGTGATATGTCTTGTAAAACATAGTACACATCGTACTGACATGTTAACAAGGTTAAAATAACTTGATTTTCTCTGAAGGTGGTCTCTAATGCAATGCTTGGTTGTTAGTAGGGAAACCTAAATAGTAGCAGTCTGGCAGAAGAACTGATCACCATCAAGCCCTCTTTTTCCCTGTGGAAAATGGACATATACACTGTAGGTTCAAAAGGTTACTGCGCCTTTGGAGTCTAACCCTTTGGAGTCAACAACAATAAGCTGTGAGGCTTTTCCTCACACTTTTCAAAAGTTTGCACATTTCAGACATTGAGGTTCTACTAACATGGTACTTAGTTTACATTCATATGATCCTTAGTTTCAGTTTTTATAAACAGTGCATTCAAAACTTGAGGCTGTCAGGGTAACTTTAACATAAATGCCCACCCCCTTTCCAGCAAATAAATGTCTTATTTGACCATTTCTGAAAGAATTGTGAATCAGAATAAATCCTGTGCGTATTTCTTATTGTTCCTTGCTCTAGCACTCAGACCACCTAGAGCCAGGAAGCAAAGTGAGGTGTGAGAAACACTACATTTGTAGAATCAGTATGAGGCCAGGCCTCTGAGAAACATCCCAAGCAATGGGGAGTTCTAATTTAAAGAACAATAAAAGGTGACCAGACATTTACAGTGTTGGAGGGTCAGCCCTTCCACCTATAAATCTTCAAACAGAGGTATAACAAGAGGCCACGTCCCCAGCCCCCTTTTGTTTGTAACATACTTAGGTCAAGGATATTCCCGTTTCATTAGAGATCGAGTTAATCCTCTTGGTGAAGCTTGTGTCTCTCCCTTAATGCGCATCATTAAAAGAATAAAGCCTATTTCCTGATTGACCATCATCCTGACTGATTTTCCAGATAACTGTGGTACTAGGAATATTACCATTAAATCTTTCAATTTTTTTTCCACCATTTTAGAAGAATTTCAAGGTTCAAATTCATGTTAAAAAAAGGTGGATGGAAACCCAGCTATAGATATGAGTACAAAAATAAGGGAGAGAACATTTTATACCAAAGGCCATTCTGCCTATCAGACATAAACAAATAAAACAGTCAGTCAGAGGTTTTCCATTCAACACCTTTGCATACAGTATGTTAGGTGCATTCATGAAAAAATGGAAGTGCAAGTGTCTGTGCATTTCTACCTGCTGTGTCATGAAAATCTCTCTCCTAATCAAAGAGGCAGTTATGTGGGTGCAGTGCATTCAAAACTTAACCACTTTGATCTCAATAGAATTGCCTGAAATTGCACTGTGCCTATTTACAAGGGCATTGCTCCCACCTCTTTTGGGGCCTAGTATCAAATGTTGGACCTCTATAGAAAGCTGAGAACCTGTAGTTTTCGTAGGAAACAGTCGAAATAACTTTGTGATGTACTCACACAGAGTTACAGAGACTAGAATATACTTTTTTCTTTCTGCCGGATTACAAGCATCTCTGAACTGACCACATTTCAGCCCTCTAGGTCACTTGATATCCCTTAGAAACACAACTGAGCCCTAGCACCAGGTCTTGTGAAGCTGTGTGCAAAAGTAGATCAATATAGAATGAAAATATGAGTGCTTTAGACCATTATTTGCCAAGGTATGCTCATGCATTTTGTAAAATGCCTATGGAAACTCCCCATAGGATTTTTTGTGCATACTGACAATCAAATGCTTACTGCACATGAACCCCTTTGTGTAGAAGCATAATCCTGGTCTCAAATGAAAGGTAACACTTTGAGGTTTCTTCTGGATTATTTAGATTGTATGTCAGGTGTTCTGATATAGACTGACTACACACAATATGGAATAATTACAAAAAAGTCTCTATTTTTGCATTTACTTTGTTAGTTCAATGAGTGTGTATGAGATAGACTATACATCTGTACAACTAATATTAGATAATACAACATGAAGATTCAATTTCTATGGATTCTTGTGAATATTTCAGTACCCAATATGCTGCATCTACTGTACTTATTGTGCTGCAGCTACACTGCAGCCAGAAGTCAGGGTAGCACCAAAAGCGGTGGAGGGGGGCATTTTGGATCAAATTTAATTGAGACATAATAAGATTAATCTGAGAATGTAAAGCACTATACAGATTGTACAAGAAAAAAACATTTTTGGATTCCCAAGAGCCAATGAGCCTTTGAAATGGTGTATAACATTACTATGCTACATAGCAATATGGTGCATATAATTGATTTAGAATGTTGGGGGGGAGGTGTGTGTGTGTGTGTGTGTGTATGGGGGGATTTAAGGTGGTCCAGGTAGTCCATTATCTCTACCTACCGTTTGTGAATATTCCACAATGCCTGAAATAATGCTTCATTCATCGGCCTGCCATTCTGGGCAGTAAGTGCAGTAAGTGGGCCACACTGAACTGAGTCAGTGAGTTTTAGAGACAACCCCAGAGCATGACTCACCATCTCCAGCTCCAAGTCCATCATTTTCTGGTGTAGTGCTGCCTCCGTTCCCTCAATCTGCTGTATCCACTAGGGGGCGACAGAGATTTAGTGTGAGAGAGGTTACAGTATGTGCTGATTGTCAGTAGTCTTTCTCAATCTGTATGTTACACTTTAGACATACCCTCACTCACTCACCTTTTCAGCAAGAGAAAGCACCGTGCTTGCTTGAATAATGGCTACTTGCTCTTCATTTCGTAAGTTCTGAAAAGAACACACAAAAAACAATGCTAGAAAAACAATGGTCAAAAAAATCGTATTTATTAAATATACAGTGAAAGAAACACAACTGTATGAAATATACTACAGTAATATTCTTATTTACCCCATTGTCTCCCAGTATGTCTAGAAGTTTAATGAGATCAGGTATACACACATCCTGAAAAAGAAAAGAAGGACTTGAATCATGACCTGACAGACTGCGGATTAATAGCAATGCTTTCCGGAACATCTTTTTCGGGGATAGATGTTCACCTATAAATCTGAATTCAGCACACACAGCACATTCTCTTGAAAAGAACTGACCACATCACTCCCATACTTTAGTCCCAGCACTGGCTTCCAGTGAGTCACAGAATTGACTTTGAAGCACTACTGCTTGTTCATAAATCATTAAATGGGAGATGACATAACTAGCGATCAGACATACTTCAGCAGTTCAGGCATTCCAGATCTCTCAGGTCACAGGAATATATTTGTACGTAAGACCTGCTGTAAGAATTAAACATGGTGAAGGACCTTTTAGTTGCTATGTGGTTCAGATTTGGAACCAACTTTGGGATGACTTCAAAAATGTTCCAACTGTTGCTAGTGTCAACTACTGTAGCTTCAACACATCAAAGGCACCCTCTGTTTATCAGATGCACTCTGTTTTATGACTTTTAATTAAATTAATTTAATTCAATTGTATGTACTTTACTTTATGACCTATTCTTAAGCTCTTGACCTTTTATGTTTTTATTTACTATTACCATTCTTTGCTTGTGTAAACACATTGCATTGCCCCTGCGTATATATAATTGCCCCTGCGCTATTAGGGCTGTCAAAATAATGTGTTAATTCGATTATTTACAGACAAAATAAAGTGTTAAAAAAGTTAACGCTGATTAATCACATTTCGTTGTGACTTTTGACCCAGTGCAGTCTGGCTACAGTGACTGAAGGAGGCAGACGAGAAAGCACTGCTTGGTCCTCCCTTACAGAAATTTCAGGTTTCTGGCGAAGTTGCCGCAAATTTGCGGCAAGGTCATATTTTCACATGCAAATTAGGTTTCTGGCAAACAGTTGCGGTTAACTTTTGGTAATGTCTCAGCAAATTTTCAGCAATGTCATTATGCAAATTAGGTTTGTCACCAGAAGTTCACTGGAAGTTTGCCATTATTGGCAAGTGTGATGGAAAATCACTGGCGAACACATTTGCCACCAGTGGCAAATTTCGCATTGTTGCCAGAACTTTGCTGGAAGTTTGCCTTTAGCGGCCAACACTGGCAAACTTCTGGCGATATTTTCTAGTGAACTCATTTGTTTCCCACAAATCACCCACAAGTTTGCTGCAAATCTGCCACAAACATTACATTTTTGTAAGGGCTGTGAATGAAACATTTAGCCTACATTTAAACAAACACCCAGACCAAACCTGTTGACAGGAGCATCATTCTCTACTATTTCTGCAGTAAGGAATTTCTGTTGCCTACCATAAGAGTTCGTCAAGTCTGAAGCATCACCTCAAAGCAAAGCAATCCGGAGGTACAAGTTAGCACAGCTGTTGATGATAATAATGCTAGCCGCCAGCCTTGTCAAAATTAACTTGGCAAACTTTGTTTAGGCCTACTTAGCCTACCCTATGGTCTACCCTCATTTCCATTCCAATAACTTCACACATTACATTTCCGTTCTTGTTTGTAGAACTACTTCTTTCCGCCACATACAGTATCAACTAATTTCTCAGCTTGCAGGACAAACTGCCGTTACTAGTTCTAAATGGATGGTTGCTATGACCAAAGGCCAGTCTTTAGTTCCATCTCTCCAAGGTGCTTTACCTTCACCCCCTCTTTCATACAGTAGATCTGGAGAGCGCTGACTCCTTCAGAGAATGGATGGATCCGGAGGTTAAAAGGAGGAGACCTCCTCTCTCGTTCCTTTAAGAAATAAATACATACTAATTTCATCACCTTCAAATATCCATCAGATTACAAAGATGACCACCTCTCAGATTATATTATATTTAAACCTCATGTGCTTATAAATTCAGTAAAAAAGTGCAATGTCTCATGTTTAGTTATAAATTCAGTAAAAAAAGTATAATGTCTCATGTTTAGCTGGCAGAAAAAGCACCTCTAGCTCCAAGATACGGAACTCCAGGAGCTCATTCTGGTCTTTGGAGTCTTGCAGTTCCTGATGAAGTCGCCCAATCTCACTGTCTTGCTTTTCCACCTAAGGGGAAAACAGGTGTCGTAGCAATAGAATTACTAAAGCAGCACTTTTCACCTGTCTGAATGAAATCAAGAGATCAACTTGACAATTAAAAGGTTGTCTTGCAATTAAAGGTTGTTTTGCAGAGTAAAGCTATTATATTAAATTAAGCCAACTAGGGGAGGTTAAAATATGCACATGAATTAGACAAACCTTTTCCAAGAGTTCTTGGTTCCGTCGCAGAAAGAGCTGTTTCTCTTCCACCCATTTTGAGTCCTGTGAATGGAAAACAGCAGATCATGGATACTGGAGTCACAGAAACCCAACAGTGTCCCAAGGGATAGGCATATCAAGGCATATCAAATCACATGTATGTGTGTGTACAGTACATATATATATATATGTATGTACACACACATACATGTGTCATATGTTTATATATGCCTGTGTATATACACACATATATTGCATCATGTTTTACTTTCTCATGTATCGCCAATAATATCAGTTCTTCAACAGCACCCACATTTTCTCAATGTTAGTGTAACAGTAGCCAGTATGCAGCTGTGCAGTAAGTATGCTGTGTAAACCTCCCTCCCGATGCCTTAAGAGTCGTGTTAGTGACAGAGCTTGCAGCCTGGGCTTTTAGCTAAAATGCTAGCCTGCTCGACTCAGATCCGTCAGTTGTTAGTGACAGAGGGCTTCATGCAGCCTGGGCTTTTTCAGCTGTAAAAATTTTTACCAGGTGTACACACTGTAAAATTACTTTTATGTAAGATTAATACTTTCCAAGATACAGCCAGATTTACAGTGGGAGGGGTGTGTCCATCCAGACCAAACGTGACGATTTTGCTATATACTATTCCTATTTATGTACCAGCATGCAAAATGTGAGCCTCCTACATGGTTTAGTTCTTGTGCTATGGGCTTGTGAACTTTGACAAAAAAAAAAGAGGCCGAACAAAATCGACACCCCCCCCCCTGTAAAACTGGCTGTATCTTGAAAAGTATTGATCTTACATAAAAGTAATTTTACAGTGTGTCTCCTGGGTAACATAGGTACACCTGGTATTTTTTTCAGAATTTTTTGAGACCTAAGTGCGTGGGCCCTGGTTGAATTGACGTGGAATGACCCAATTCTCATTCACTTATATGGGGTGCAGCTCTCAGTTGTCTCAGAAAACAATAATTTCTCTAATTTTATATCTTAGCAGAGGCTGTTATAATTAGCTAAGCTGTGGAAAACATAAAATAGGTAGGTAGTCTTATTGTTGAAACAAACCATTTTTGGAAAGAGTTTGCTTATGTTACTACTTGCCCACTTCTCTCAAAGGATTCCATTCAAACAACAGCTTCTGGTCTCTCTTCATAGACCCCATGGCCAATGTGCATATGAATGATTATTTTCTTTTCAAAAAGCACACCGCTACAATACTGCTTAAAGTGCAGTACTGAAATACTGAGTTATGAATTCTCATGTGGCCTTTTTACCGTGAAATGCAAATAAACTGAACAATACACAGTTTTCTTTTCTTTTTTCAAAAACATACCTCAGAATTTATTGGATAAATATGTAAATATCAAAGAAAAGAAATTATGTAAATATAAATATAATACACAGTTTTCACATCTGCTGCCTTTTGGTATGAGCAGCAAAAGATTACAATGCATAATTTTGTAGGAGCCATCCGTAAGTATAGCTACTTAAGCAGTGTCCTGTTGGAACACATTCTTCAATCAAGAACAACAATTAGATTATCCAATTTTACCTGATATGTTACAACCTTTTGACTTGGTGTGTTACAATGTCCACTGACTGTTTCTGGAGCTAGAGAAATATGTTATCATAATCATGTCTGCTAGAATTGGAGGAAAATGCAATTTTGTAATTTTTCCCCCCTTGCACAACACGGTTTGATGTTGTAGCTATTAAAGACCTTTCCTAGAAATTAAATTGTTCATGCTTGGCCTTTAAGACTTATATGAGACAGAAAGAGCCCAACAGCATTCCCTTCTCAGCTGGCCATGCCTAACCTGACTCTCGCCAGATGAATTTTGTTCCGCCTAGCTCCACTCATCCATCTGGGACCAATCCATTGGAGTGTTGCTGTAGAAGGCTGGGCCTAATCAAAAAATGCTTGCATATGATTGAATAAGCCACTTGTCCGTCATCTATTGACGTGCTACTTCAACCACTCACATCGAAGCCAACCCGTGACGCTGATAACAGTCTCACGGTCGCTTCTACGCTATGTCACATCTATGAAACTCCCCCCTGCGGCCTGATTGGCTGTACCATAAAATCGGGTGCAGAAATCACTCTCAATGGAAGAGGTCCCAGATGGATGTGAGTGAAGCTAGGCGGAGCTAAGCGGAACGAAATTCATCTGGCGAGAGTCAGGTTAGGCCATGCCAGGGAGGATCTTAAACACTACTTCCAGGCTATGGAACAGTTTTGAAATGCACATCTTACAAGCATGAATCACATTCATGTTCTCAGAAATTCATTAGGAAGAGATCAGCTAAACCTGCTCTTTGTGGTATAACTAAGTAAGGGATAATGTATAGAACGCCGGTAATTATTGGGAAAATAAGACCCGACCGGGCGAACCGGTCTTGTTCCACCCTGAAGGGACTTATTTTCCCAATAATGACCAGCGTTCTATACATTATCCCGCTTATTACATGGCTACTTGCCAAAATGAAATAATAAACTCCCCACGATATGACTTTAGCCTAAATAGTCTAGCCTATTTGTTTGTTCATCGTGGCATTTGCTGAAACAAATAGTTCGCAACAACACACGCTGAACTTGAATCAAACATTCTTTAGAACACAGCTGATCAACCGTCTGCTTTCACTTTTGAAGTTCCAGTCCTTGCGTAGTGATATGAAATACCTGAATTAGAAGCACAAACTCCGTTGCCATTGACAGCGGTCATTATTTTTTTCAGAGGTCCTTTCCTCGGAAATAATGACCGCTAGAACAAATCCCATTCAAGTCAATGGAGCGTTCTACTTGCCTTGTGAAGAGCCATGTAATAACGACTGTTATGTGACCACCCTCCCTTCTTCCAACCCTTCTTTCTTGGTCACATGTCCCCGTCTCAGAGCCACAAGACAATAACACAAACGGTCTGGCCCTTACCTGTCCTTTGAGTGTGAGCTCCTTCTGCAGGTCCTCGATTTTGGCCTGGTAACGCTGCACATCTGCCTGAAGCTGCTCCTGAGCCTGAGAGAGACAGAGAGAGTGAGAGAGAGACACACAGAGAGAAAGGCTACCAATATTATACTACTGTATATTACATAATACAGACACAGAGCTTGTGATAGAAACTCCAGATGAACTGATTTAGTTCCACTACTTGCAGTAGCAGCCCAGAAGTGCTAGTATCCATGATTCTGAATCAGTAGAAGCAGACAGGTCTTATCATTCAAACGTCACAGACTGGAACGGTACAGGAAGCCCGAATATTTACTATTCTATGACAGTATTACAAAAGTGTCTTTTCTAGGCTGCAGTGTGTCTCAAGTGCGGGTGATGGATCAGGCTCTGTGTGTACCTTGGCCTCCATCTCCGCATCCAGCATGCCTCCCTTCTGCTCCTGCAGGAGAGCGTATGCGCGCTGAAGAGCCTGGTACTCCCGCGTCAGCTGACGGAAGCGCAACTCTGCCTCCTCACGAGCCAGACCCTGCACACACACACACAAAGAGGGTAAGAACAATCACACCCACAGAACAATTTAGGCTTAAAGAGGCAGGTTACATTTGTACACAACAGAAGAGATCCACAAGGCATTTGAACATATTCTAACCTCGTCCAAATCCTCGTCTGGAGTAGCAGGAGTCCTATCCATTCTCAAGGAAGCTACTGACGAGGTCTCTGAATCCATTGACTCCTCATCGTACCCAAAGAAGGTGTCCACAACAATGTGCCTCTGCATCGCAGAATCATTAAGTGAGGAAAGGCCCTTCTCACAGCTACAACAGCCTTACAAAAACATTTCACATTGGAGACATTTCACTGCCTTCTATTGCAATAACACTTACCTTGATGGGTCTGGAACTTCGTTTATGTCTCTTTTTCCTTAGCAATTTCTCTCGGTCCTGTGAGACAGGGTGAATCAGTCAAACAAGGACAAAACACTACAAACATCACACAACACAATACTCAAAAGTACAGATGTAGCCTGTATGTACTGTGTGAATATGTAAAAAATGTAGATAAGATTATGTTATCTGGCAGGCAATGATGATATCTGTCTTGGATATGAAAACTGCATGCTTTTGTACCAAATGTGCAAACTTACAGGACACTAGATATACCGTGGTGTGGAGCATATACTGTACTGCTTCAAGCACTGAAAGAGTACAGTACCATTTGAATCCTTTACATTTTAAGAAAGGATTTGAAGAGGAGACAGAGGAAACATGTTTTGTTGTAGTGATCAATTGAGGGTGATTTGTTTTAAATTGGGGATATCGCTTTTACATTCCATTATGAATGAGCTGACAATGTTCCATGAAGATGGGCCATTTGTATTAGCTTAGCTACTGAATTTTATTGGCCAAATTTAGCCCAGAGATGATTCCAAAAGGGTAGATTACAATCTTAGCTGTTTTCCCGTTGAGAGAGAGAGAGTGCAAAACAGCATTATGTCCAATATTCCAATATGTGGTTTAATGTTATATTTTATATATTTTTTGCTATATTTTTCATTAGTGCAGTAGGTCACTTTGACCCTGAAGTAGCGCTCCTACTGGTCTCTATATGATATCTGTACTGTGTGTTCCCAATCAGGGACAATGTAATTGTCATTACTGATTGCTTGTATGGAGTCAAATGCCATGTACTATACATCATAGATTAGGGTAGCCTGGATGTCGTCTGACGTCTTGGGGGATGCATTGGGGGGCTGGGCCCGTCCTGGAAGACATCTGTGCCCGTCCTGGACGAGCTTGGCTGCACCAACCAACCCACCCCACTTCCCCAATCCCATGGATTGATTTTGAACAGTAATTTGATGTAGGCCTATATAGGATGTCAATATAGCAATTATCAAATAAACTGGTAAAATCTGTATTATTCTGTAGACTATCAGAAACATTAACTAAGCCTTAATAGCTTATCACCTTTATGGAGAGGTTTTAGTGGTATAGTTTAGGCTACTTGACTTCTGCACTAACCAGTCATCTGATGACAAATATAGGATTTATCGGCCCACAGGTAGGCTGTCTCATATCGTAGTTAGTAGTAGTAGTAGTAGTTTCTGGGTTTGTTTGATTTCGCTAACGTCAGACCTAGTCGGAGAACATAGGGGAACTTCATGTTAACGCACCAGGGCCGAAGTTATCCGTAACATTGGGGCTAACTCCCTTTTCCCTCTATCTGAAAATGGTTAGCAAATGAATGAGGACTTCGGTTTTGTCTGCGGAGTTATTTTTTGCATTTTTTTCCAACATGACTCGCTCCAGTCTCAACAGCACGTCTACTTTCTCCATAGGCATCTCAGTTCTTAACAGACATACCTCGCTTTCTCTCTCCATCCCGGCCTGCGCACGGGGCTCTCTTAAAGGAGCTGCACCAATTTACAACAGTAGGTTATGTTGTGTAGATACAGTTAAGCTACTTGGGTTTAAGTATGCAAATGACCGTGATTTCCTTCTCCCTCGGGGGTTATAAGATCTACACTCTATAGGCTACCCCAAACATCTAGATTTTCATATTAGAATGTTTTGTCAAGTGTAAGTTTGTAATTGTCATTCTCATTGGTTTAAAGGATGTTACGCCCAAAGCACACCCATGACTGATTAAGAAACATAAGAACTACTCTATTGCACCCGGCACCCAGCTTTTGATCACAAAATCACGTCATTAAAGTAGTGATTGTGGACTAGCCATGCCTTTAATGTCTATAAACTTTGCGCCCCTGACCATCCGTTTCTGATCGCCAATATAGGGCCCTACATTTTTACCAACACCATTGACAAAAAAGTAATGGCTAACTAGCTGTAGCTTGAATCATATGATTCACTTAGAATCAATATCACCTTGTTTCATGTGAATTAGTTACCAAAAATTACCAAAAATAGGTGAAAAAGAGATAAAATAACAAAAATGTTGACATAAACCAGCAGTAGTGTAGCAGCAGTAATACAAGTCATATGACCTGCAATCAAATCGCACCAAGAGTTCAAATTGTGCATAAAACACATTAAAAGCTTTCACTTACTCTTGTCAGTTCATCTATCATAGTCTGTTGTTCGAGAACCTGAAGCTTAAGGAACTCAATCTCCTGGTCATCGTGAGCCTGGTCAAGGTCGTTTAAGGACTTCAGTTTCTTTAGTGGAGGATGAGAACTAATTTTCTCTTTCTGAGATAGAGGGAACACAAAAGTTATATATACAGTACATCAACAGCTAACACAGCCCCACAGATTTGTACAAACGTCCTTACAGAAGAACATTTACATACTGCGTATTAATTATTATCTATAGCACACGCATCAGTCAACTTCAAAGCACCTAACCCTAACCTTAACCCTAACCCTTGCCTAACCCTAGTGCCTTTCATGTAGCGCTGCCTGGAAGACGACGTTGGGAGCTTAAACCACCAAACACCCATACAGTATGATTTGTATTAGCCTTAGGGGCATGAGGAGCACTCTCTCCTCACCATTTCCATGTTCTCCCTGGTCAAACCCTTCAGTTTCTCCTCCATTCGCTGTAAAGACTGAGTCAGCTCATCGTTCCTTTTATTCAACAGCTTGTTCTTCTCCAACATGGGTTTGCACTGCTTCTCTGACTCCCGCACACGTTTCAACTAATGAAAGAGGGACATAGAGAGAAAGAAAAAGAGAAAAATAGTCCATGCGTATAACATCATAAGCAGTTGTAATGGCCTGAAAACTCAAACTTGTAATCAGTTTCTTTCATTTATGTCGTGCCATTAACAATCAACAATGACTTGACACTACATACACCCCTAGACACACCTAATTTGACTACATTTTGAAGCTCTGCATCTAGGCATAAATATGTATGTTTTATTTTACATTTTCACTTTTCTGGACAATTTGGAAGATCAAAAGTAGAGCAAAAATAATCTGTGCATAACGATTAACTTAAGTGGACCAGCGCAGTCTTGGCCAGTACGACCAGTACATCTCCCACCAAAGTTCCTACCAGCTCATTCCTCTCCTCGACCAGCAGTGTGTTGCGATCCTCCAGCTTCCGGATGGTCGAGTTCAGCTCAGCCACACGCCTTTGATTCCTTCTCATGTCCTACATACAAAACACAGGCAGGCAGGTTAGGGGTGTTATAACAACCCAACTTTTGCTGAAACACGATTCTACCCCCCCCCCTTACTTTCCTATTTCAAAACGCCCCCCTCACACACACACACTTTTAAAAAGCTTGATACGCGTCACATACACACACACACACACACACTTATGCTTCTCATATACATAGCAATTGAAAAAATAGTGGTGGATTTAGCAATACACCATACATAATACCATATCATACACATTTTTACATGTGTAGGTCAAAAGGTCTGGTTGAAATTTTCATGGTCATGGGACTCAGACACAGGAAAAAGTCCCTTCCTTCTTCTTAGATGGCAGCATAACACTGTTATCTCTTGAGGAAGGAATTCTGATAACACAAATGTTGTGTAATGTTTTAAAACCCTTTTTTTCTGATAACTGGTAAATAGAAATCATGTGCAGATATCCGTCACAAATGAACTTAACTCATGAAATAATTTTGGATTATTGCAGCAGCATGAAGACACATCCCACAAGCCACTAAGTTTCACTGATTTGTTATGCACCAGCCACAAGCTCTGAAGCAAATCCCAAGCACATCTTCCCATCTCCCAGCAAAAAGGTAAGATTTATTTTTCTTTATCACATATGACAGCGTTTATATATCTTTTAAATGAAAATGTCAGTGTCAGTGACGGAGGCTAATAATTGAATTTAGTGGCAAAATTAGACAATTGGACTGAAGCACTGAACAAAAAAGAAACCTCCTTACATTTGTATGTCTGAAACACTGCATAATCACATTTGATCTTATACAAAGCCATGTTTCATATGCAGTACTAGACAGTTTGAAAAAGGGAAAAAAAAACCTTTGGGGCTTAGAATGGCTAAAATATAGCAGAAAGGGAGTGGATACATCAGATGAGGCATGATCCTCAGACTACACTCAGCTCATAGTAGCATCCTGACTTGTGGGAATGTGGAACAAAACCTTCATAAGCATTACATCAATTTGTGGCTTTGCACATCCTGTAACAACACAAAACAGCTACGAGTGAAGCTAAGGCTGCTTCCCAGATGATGTCTAGCTCGTATAGGCGTAGAGACTCACGGGGCTCCCGCAGTACTCGGCTCCGTCGCCTGCCCGGCCAGGGATCTCCCTTTTGGGGCTGCCCAGGTTGCACTCAGCCTCCTTCACCAGAAAGAGCTGCTCGTCCAGGGCATCCTTCTGTAGCTGCAGCTTCTGTAGGAAGCCTGTGGCTGTCTCCAGTTCCTTCTCCAGGGCGAAGACGGTGCGGTCCTTTGCTTTGATCTCATCCACCTAAACCAAGAGCAACATCCATATTTGGACAATCGGATTAAAATGCATTCATCATCCATTCCATTTACGATTTAAAAACACTGATGAAATCTAAAAGTTGATTGCTGAGGTACTGGATTTAAAAGTGACGAAGTGGTTAAGTAATATAAGAAGCTATGTGTTGATGCTTGAGTAACAGCTGAACTAAATGTCTCATGCAATGAAATGGAATGGTAGGTTTTTGCAGCAGAAAATCGTTGTTACCGTAAAACCTCAAATTATGGCCGGGATTCTATTTATAGCCGGGCCTCGGATAATAGCCAGGGTCGTGGTCGATTCGGACAAATAAAGGCCGGCCCCCAAATACAAGCCGGGGTAATAATTGGCTATCAGTAGGGCTATCAGTCCACAAGCACTAGAATACATTGTTTCGATTTAACTCAATGAAATAAAAGAGCACTTTTTAATATTTTATATTAAAATAAATATTTTATATTGTTGGTTGGTTTAATAGTAGCCAATGAAAAGTCATTGTACACTATGGGTCTCCAACAAGTTGCTCTCAAGATACCAGTCGCTTGCTGCCCACTTCTGAGCTTGCCAGAGGCTGAAGCAGTTATTAGGCTTACTACATTTAAACACAATTGTTGCCGCGCTAAAGCTAGTGCACAGAGCCCATTCACTGTAATGTAAGTGTCTTGGAAAAAAATGTCTCCACCATTATGAGGCTAAATATTATGTGGCTACTTTTGCTGTGCGGTGTCACACCAAATCCCTTTTCATTAAATTAAGCTTTTCAACGGCAAACGGCATTTGTTTGTTGGGGAAAGATGGATAATAATATATGTTTGTACATTATGCGGTAAATGGTGAGGATTCCGTTCCACTGACACAAAAAGGCTGCCAATGGGAGCCGCATCAACAATAGTGTTCCAGGTTCTAAATAAACTAAAAAAGAGCACTGCTAGAGTTACTTTTGTCAGAGTGCTATTCAAGAGTTTGAAAACTGCTAATACGAACAACTCATACCAACTGTCGGGGAAAGCTTTCCTTCCCATTGAATAGTGTGTGTGTGAATTGACTGAAACCTCAAGGAAACGTCAAGAAAAATGTACTACTTGTACTACTTTTTTTTTGCATATCTGGGCTTGTCAACCAGATAGCCAATATGTCTGGCCACTTGCTAACGTCGTCTACCAATTGGTCTACCAATTCTGTCAGCTCAGGGTCAGGCAGACAATCGCTATTCACTAAGTCTAATTTATTAAGGATACGGCCCTTGGGTAACAATGACTGTGCATACCTTGACAGCACAAGCCTTCTTAGTGTTTCAAAAATAGCGATTTTGATGCGATCATAGTAGTGCCCCTAGCACTCCCATTCAAAAGGCCATTTGACCCTAAAACCCGAAAATGTGGTCAATCTTAAAAGCGGCGCTTACTTCGTAATTATGCTTTTAAACGAAAGTTTGACTCAGGTATATTCAGAAAAAGACCCTGCATTTTGGTTGCATTTTGGAGAGTTTTACTTTAAGGGAGGGAGTCTAATAGACACAGCACTGATGTCAAAGCCGGCTTATGTCAGCCACATGACAGAGAGTAATAGATGCTGGACCAAAAAAGTGTAGACTCTCACATCTCCCTTTGGGGATCAATAAAGTATCTATCTCTCTATCTGACATGCCAAAGTGTCCTAACATCCAATGACCAGCCGATATGTAAGTTGTGTCCATAAACCACACTTGGGGTTGGGACATCTAAAGGATCACTGCTGTGGAGGTGCCTGGCTGCAGTGGGGTCAAAGGGCAGAAGCACTGTTAAGGGCTGTCGTACCAGCCTGCGTATGTCTCTCTCGCAGTCCCACTTGATCTTGGTGATCTGCTCCTGGTGCATCTGGTGCTCTGAGCGCAGGTCTCCCGCCTTCATCTTGTCCGCCTGGATGATGGTGCTGAGCGCCTCGTCCGTCTGCTTCTTGGAGGACTTGAGCTCGGCGATCTCCTGCAGGAGCTTGACGCGCTCCTGGTCAAAGAAGCGCCGCGCCTCCTCCTTGGCCTCCAGCGTGAGGGCTGTGCGCACCTTCTCGCCGCTGCCGTCGCGCAGTGCGCTCATGGCCGTCTTGAGCCGCTGGATCTCACCATCCTTGATCTTGCCGTGGCGCAGCAGCTCCTGCTCGTGCTGGCGCACCAGGCTCTCCCGCAGCGCCTGCAGCTCCTTCATCTTCTCTTCGTGCCACTTGGCCCGCTGCTCAGTCAGTGCCACTGTGTGCCGGTGCTGCTCCTGCTCGCGGATGCGCTTGGCCTCCTGCACCTTCTCACGTTCCAGCTTAGTCACCTGTGGTGGGAGAAAGGCACAGACGACGTGCAACAGTTACGCAAGACGCTATCAGTATGGTCACACAAGACTGGAGACTAGAGAGTTACTATGGCTCTACAATCTGAGGTGGAAAACTCCTACCACTTGTTCCAACCATTCACTACACCAGCTGATTCTAACTAGCACTAGAACTTTTCAGCCAGACAGATTTAGGGTTAGAGTTGTCCACCTCTGTCTACTGAGAGTATTTGAAACATTTTATAAAAACGAATGATTTTTGTATTTATAAGTAGTTTATGTTCTGTTATGTGTTATTGGGATAACCAACGCCAGATTGGATGCCAAAAACAGAGTACCTTCCCAGGCAGATAAAGTCCAAATTAATTTTACTGAAAAGGTGTCTGAGTTATTGCTCCAGGTCTATTCATGATCACTGTCACTTCAAACCTCTCTGTTATAAGTACATACACTAAATACAACAAACATGTCTACATTTTATGTGTAATTCAAGGCATGAAAGGCCTACCTTGCATTTTTCCTGATGCAATTCGATTTGAATGTCCGTCAGTTTCGACCTGAGGTCTTCATTGGCAGCCTGTAGGGCAGAGATTAGTGCTTCGGGCTTTTCGCCCTTAGTACGGGCCTTCTTCGCCATGACAATGAGTTGCTACAATTCCTCCTCAGACACGTTCATTTAATCCACTTCCACTGCTTCAAAGAATTAAGTTTCCAATTTTTCCTCTTCTTCATATTCCTTGGGGACAGTAGACCTATGACATGGAAGAAAAAAAAAGAAAAAAGTTTTTAGAATTTTGACTGCACAGCACTTTCACCTTTTATTTTTTATTTTTTTTTTATTTTTTATTTTTGCATTGTTTTTATTTTTGATAGGACAGTGAGAGACTGACAGGAAATGAATGGGAGAGAGAGAGACACGGTGGGATCGGGAAATGACCCAGGTCAGACTTGAACCTGAGGCCCCGTGGGCTCTTGGACCCGTATATGGTACGGGCGCTGTAGCCAGTTGTGCCACAGCACCCCCTACACAGAACTTTCAAACTTTTCACCAGTACACTATAAGCTACCCATGTAGTTCTGCAGACAGCAGCTCAAAAAATGGATCCGCTGGAATAGACCTGGCCCAGGTCTGATACAGTGCAGCGCCGGGATCTATTCAGGAAGTCAGCCGCAATGTGGGATTAGCACACCACCAGTCATCAGAGTGAGTGTCCTCTGTGATCGGCAGCGACGTTGTGTCTGTTAGCTGGACCTTCGACCCCAGCAGTTGCCTCGCCACACACATATCATTGCTAATGGGCTTTGACTGAATCAGACCCAGACCAGCCAAGAGAGTGCAGACATTGTGCTGATATCATCAATCTTAAGAACAATGAAAAAAACAGTAAGACCCAAGATCAGGCATAGGATTTTACTCACTAAGTAGGAGCTGTCTTCAGCTTGATGTGAAATCAATACAAGTTATTTTGGTGTGTGCTTCTCTGAGGATGTCCGTAAACACAAAGATGCTCTTAAAGGGGATTTATGAAACTTCACCAAGTATTGCTTTGACTATGAAACTGCTGGCTGTAGCCACTTGAGCTTGGTAAAACCGATTTTTTTTTTTTTACAAACAGTACTCTGTGACCTCGAGAAATCTATGTGAAAACTCAACGGATTTCTCCGTACATTCGGCACACATCTGTATTGATTACAGTAACGTCCTGTACGTACAGTAAATGGTTTGGTACGTATACATGCGTATACATGTACCTTTACACTCTACTTACATCAGATCTGGAAATAGATGGTTTAGACTGAGGTGAGTTAGAGACGGGCTAGAATAAAAGGATGAAGGTGCTCTGTGTTACTGATCTAAAATGAGAGATCACCTAAGCTACACTGACGTGAGTTAGCGCAGAGAAGAGCGAGAGCATGTGTGCGAACAGTCTTTCCAACAGCCTGCCGAGCTGCAGGTGGGATGGGGCCCTGGGGGAGGGACTGCCAACATGACCAGGCGTCGCCTTGGCAACGGTGTACTGCAGCAATCTCCTGCATGCCCGCACACACACACACACTGCACATACATATGCTGCTGTGCTTCTTGCCAGCCAACAAAGACTATGGGCTGTGGGGTAGAGAGGAATATGGAGTTCTTGTCCAGTGTCATTTCTGCCCATTTAAGTCAACTGACCATCAGCCAGAGACATCCTGCTGCTTCACACACAGTTAAAGTTGTTTCTGACCTTCTTAGGTAACTAGTGAGGCACAAAATGTTCACTAGTTAACTAGTGAAGACAGAAATGCACACTAGTTAAACACTTTTTGTGCCTTGCTAGTTAACTAGTGAGGCACAACAATTGTTACTAGTTGACTAGTGAATGCCAAATGCCAGCAAGTTAACTAGTTGGAGTCTTTTACCTTTACTAGTTAACTAGTGAGGCTACAAAATGTTTATTATTAAACTATTTCAAGCCAAACTTAACAAAGAATGATAATGAGGAGGTGGGGAGAAGTATGCTGAAGTTTCCTTTTGGCTCCCCAGCAAGAACTCAAAATTTAGTGAGGTGCAATAAGAGTCAATTGTTAACAAGTAAGTACCAAATCTAGTTAACTATTTGAGTATTTCTTCATCTGAACCGTATTTATTCACCCTTGCTTTGACTGCTTCATTTGTATGCAAGTGAACCATTGTGCACTAGTGGCACATACTGTACACATACAAGCCTTTTGAGTATTTATTCATACTATTTTGCTATACTATTTAATATTAATTCATATTATTTTGCCCCACCTGCTTCATTTGCATGCAAGTACAGTATTGTACAGTCATCTAGTCGACTTAGTGAACTAGTGGCGCATACATTCAAGCCTTTTGAATTTTTTTTTTTTTCATTTCACTAGTTTACTAATTGGAGTCACTCTTTTTTAAATTAATTAGCTAAAGCCTTTTGGCCTTCTGTCTGAAGTCTGAAAATGCTCATTAGCTAACTAGTAAAAGCTAATATGCTCACTAGTTAACTAGTAAGAATGTATTTTGCCTTACTAGTTAAATAGTGAGGCCAAATGTGTTTACTAGTTAACCAGTAAATGCAAAATTGGGTACTAGTTAACTAGCTACTTATTGAACTAGTAAGGTCCAAAAAGAGCAACTAGTGAGCGTTACATGTGCACTAGTTAATTAGTGAAATGTTTAGCTGTCGTGCATTAACTAGTGAAAATGTTAGCGCCTTACTAGTTAACTAGTGTGCCCGGGTCATCAATTAGTGTACTAACTAGTAAGGTCCAAAACACCTTCACAAGTTAATTATGACCGCCAAGGCAGCGAAGCGGGCGGTCATATATGTTTAGTCAGATTTTTTTTTTTTTTTTTTTTTTCTTTTCGCATGTCCAAATTTCTCACACGATTCCTGGACACTGAAAGACCGGGTAGACAAAACTTGCGGGCATGTAACCCCATATGGATAGTAATGGAACCATCGTTTTCGTTTTGATCTGTAGCCCCACGTTGGACTGCACCCCGAAAGGAGGGTAGGGCAGACACAGTTTTCTGTGAATATCTCGAGAACCGTAAGGTTTAGGAGGACCACCTTTTTTGTATGTTGATCTCTAGGGGCCATGTCAACCCATTCCATAACCACTAATTTCATGTATAGCGCCACCTAGTTAAACACAAAAAGTAAAATGAGGTGTTGTAATTGTAGGTATCTGTGACCTAACATAGTCAAAACTGCACGAAATTGGAAGTGTAGGATCATTTTGACACCTTCTGAATGCACGCCAAGTTTCGCGGAATTTTGTTCATGGGGGCCACACAATAAATTAATTTATATTACTATACACCAACTGGCCTGTAGGTGGCCGGAGACAGTTTTCTGTGAATATCTCGAGAACCGTAGGGCCTAGGGGTCCACCTTTTTGTATGTTGGTCTTAAGGGGCATGTCAACCCATCCCATTACCACTTATTTCATGTATAGCGCCACCTAGTTAAAATTAAAAAGCAAAAATTAGGTGTTTTCATCTCAATATCTCTGGCTGACAAGGTCAAAACTGCACGAAATTAAAAGTGTAGGATCATTATGACACCCTCTGAATGCATGCCACGTTTTGTGTACTTTCGTTCATGGGGCCTTACAATAAAATAATTTATGTGTACATTTAGTGACGCATACCCAACAAGGATTCCCGGGACACTGAAAGACCGGGTACACAAAACTTGGTGGGCATGTACCCCACATGGATAGCATGGAACCGCTCATTTTTCGTTTTCATCTGCAGCCCCCGCTGGACTGGACCCGAAAAGGAGGGTAGGGCAGACACAGTTCTCTCAGAATCTTTTATGGTATGTTGGTCTCAAGGGCCCACATCAACCTGGCTCATAATCACTCATTTGTGATTTGCCCCCGGTAAAAAATGAAAATCAGTAGGATTAAAAGAAAGCCAAAATAAATATTCATCATCATCATCATGGCTGCATTTTCAGTATTGGTCGCTTATCGCTTGTCCACTAGATGGCGCGATCGCTGCAGTGAGACGTAATTTTGTTGGAAGTTAAAAGTGGGTTGGAAAACAATGGACGCCCATACAAGGACTGTATTTTACCGCAGCGAACATCTAATAAGGATAGGACGATGTTCACATGAAGTGTAATTCCCATTTCTTCTTGAAGCCTAAATAAATCTCAGGATGTTTATCGGACATGCTTGGTTTTTACTGCAGGTAATGCTAATCTTGTAATATCAATAAGGACCTAGGTAATGTTACCGTTATGCGTTGGTTGAGTGATGGAGGCATTTGATTTATTGCATTTGTAGAAAACTATAAATGCGGTTATATAAGCAAATGTATAGCAGCACTGTTTGTATCTTTCGACTGTCATTTATTGCACGCGCTACAAAATCATTCTGTGCAATGGAAGATTTACCAACGCTACACCGGGTCTGATACAGTTTTGCCTATACATGCGTGAGACTGAGACGCCTGTTTATTTTGTTTTGGCGCGTGCAGGGTGTGAGAGGGGGAATCGATGTGCTTTGATTACAGCTTGGTAGTTGTAGTCTGTGAAATTAAAAGCACGCGTGTGTGAAGTATCCAAACAATGACACCTTCATTTCATTATGGCTGCTTTAGCAAAACACCTTAAGCTACTGTGTAGTGGGTCCCATTTAGAAGTGGCTACTTCATTCAAGCTTTCCTTGACTCATGGAGCTGGGCGTGAATGTTATTACAACTTTTCGCCAACATATGACAGTTTAAGTCCGCTGATACTGTAAGGCGAAGCCATTGGTTTCCAAAGGAGATTTTATTTGTGTCGCCAGCATAGCCTATTGACAATTTATGTTGTCATTAGGCCTACCCCTAATCCTACCTGTAGCTTAGGAAGCTAACAACTTTCTATTAGGATCTAGTTTGTTAGTTACCGCTTTGTCATAACTCCCTGATGCATTTTTGCATTTAGAATAGCCAGAGCGTGTATATCTCAATCGAAAATTAAACAATATCGGTGCCTATGGACTAGGCTGGGTGAACCCAGCCTGATCTGCCAGCTATTTATTTTTGATTTCTTAAAAGATTGAGCTTGGTCTGATGAAAGCCAGACTAGCCATGGACCTCAGTTAAACAATGCAAGGGAACATGAATCAGCCTATATTTGCACTAACAATAACGGACAAAAGCTCTTCAACTTTGGGTCTGCTAAAATGTGTATGAACAGTCTAGCGAATGCATTTCATCAAGGCCCATTTGGACATGTCAGTTATTTGCACCACTGGTTAGATGTAAAACAGCATTTCGTTTCAGACTAGGCTACTGTTACTTAATTTGTTCATTAACAATAACGTTTTCAGACTACTGTTACTTAATTTGTGCATTGACAATAAAGTATTACATGAACTAAAGATGACTAAAATCTTATGTAGAAGAAGAAACATTCACAAAAATCCATCCATCCAAAAATGACCTTTGTTTTTGATAGCTGTTGAAAACGGCATGGAACTGACAGAGATGGTTTTGTTTATAAATACATAAAAAATAAATAAATAAATAACATTATGCTGATACCTTTTGCTTTTCCCAAATACAATGTAGCCTACAGGTGTAAGTGACCTTTCATCAATCCAGTTGCAATGGATGAACTGTGATGAACTGCCCTACTTGTGATTGTTTAGAGATTTTAAAGGTTTTATAACAATTCTACATCTTCTTTGGCTATTCTACAATCTATTCACCTTTTCAGCACCAGTAGGGTACTTTCTGTGCAGCCACACACACACACTCAGGCATGCCAAATAAGCATACACAAAAGTTTCAAGAGTGGGGATGGAGTAAAATATGGAGACAAATTGAAGTGTGATTTATTTTCGAACGGATGTACAGGACTGAGCGGCGGTCATATTTTGTACCGCTATGCGGTACATCTAGTTAGTAGAGACTTTGGTCCTTACTCGTTAATAAGTGACTCTTCTTGCACAACACTAGCTAACAGGTAGGGTCCAAATTGCCCTCACTAGTTAACTAGTGGACATTTTGCCCCTTAATAGTCAACTAGTTATGCTTCTTGCACCTCACTAGTGAACTTGAGAAGGTTGAAATTACCCTTACTAGTTAACTGGTGGGCATTTTGGGCTGCACTCGTGAACTAATGACTGTCTTGCCTTGCCTAACCTAGTTAACTAGTGAGCCGTTTTGCCTTGACTTGTTAACATGTAAGCTGCACATTGAAGCCACTAGTTAACTAGTTATAGTTTCTCAGGCCAACATGGTGCACAACATGCAAATGCAGTGGGTGGGGATAATGGCCATTTCCTGTGTCTTGATTGGTTGGTATGTTTTATTTTGAACTGGGAAGCCAACAGGAAGCCTCAGTGTGCAGTGCACCCCGCCTCCTCATTAGCATTCTGTGCAACTAGTTAACTAGTGACAATTCTTGTACATCTTCACTAGTTCACTAGTGTGGACAAAGGAGGCTTGAACTAGTTAACTAGTGAACATTCTGGCTTGAACTAGTTAACTAGTATACACTTTATGTCTCACTTGTTAACATTTACTAGTTAACTAATAAGCATTTATGGCTCTGACTAGTTAACTAGTAAGGCCAAATATGTGGTCACTAGTTAACTACTGCACATTTTGACCCTCACTAGCTAACTAGTAGAAGCATTTTGGCTCTCACTAGTTAACTAGTGCAAAAAATGTAGTTCACTAGTCAACTAGTGTCACTAGTATTGTAACTTGATATCAAGATGTCGGAATAAATGTTAATTCGGCTTGCCATACATGCCCGCACACACACACAGGCTCTTTAGTCAATCATCTCTCTGCAATCAGAGCGGAGTCACAGGTTATGTGATGCAATCGTGTGAGATGATTATATCTGTAACATTGCAGATTGCAAAGAGCAACACCACGTGCACAACTAAGACTCTAAGCTGAAACTGTAAGCTTACAATGTCAACCAAGTTCTTACAATATTGTGTGCTAGAGCTTGGGGATGTTTCAGGCATGATGGTCTACACTTTCCATATCATAGTAGTAGTCTTATAGCTAAATTCTGAACTAAATCCTCAATAATTCTCTGCTATTTACTTAGGTTACAGTGAGGTTGAAATATAAAATAGTAATTAACATGATCCATATGTCATGCCGACAAAAGATGGAGGGTATTGAGCTTTGAGAAGACAGAGAACCAGTTCTGAAAAGAATGACATGTCTCTGCAAGTAGCTATTTTGTGAAATCCAAAGGCTATCTTTCCTAATCTCCCTCATCTCTTTTTCATTTAACAGAGATGAGAACATTCACCATTAACCTTTCTTAAAACAAAGGGATCCACAGAACAATCCCCCTCATTCATATCACATGTAGACAAGTTCACAAACAACAACCTGACACTTGGCTAGTCCAGTGTAATTACAGTCCATGTGACTCCACAGTGTGAGGAGGTCTGAGGGAGAGACTGTTGGCATGTCGCCTGTGACTAAACAGCTGGCTGCCACTGCAATCAGCTGAGGTCTTATCTGGGACCACAGTAAAGATTTGGCTTGAAGGGGAAAACGTTCACGTTCCTCAGACGCTGAAATTCACTTCATTCAGAAGTATGTAGTCAGATTTATTATTACTGCATATCATTTACTGTGATAATTTTTCTATATTGTGAGAATACTTCATTCTGCAATATTGACAACATAGTTGTGTGATGTTTTTGCATATCGTAGTGTGAAATTTGCACAGTTTTCCATATTCAAAAAAGTGCCCATGTGTATTGTTTTGCAAAGCTGCAAGCACAATCTGTTTTTTAATTGGACACAATTATCAAGATGTATTATAGCATGATGTGTTAATGCAGTATAAATATATCTACACACTTTATAAGATTTCATTGCACCATATCATGTTGTATATTGGCATTTTTCCTCAGCATATCTAGATCAGAGTTTCTTAGCCATAATCGCCCAGCCCTAAATGAATTATTTCTTATCCGTGGGGAGTGTCTGCACAATGTCTGACTATTTATGCACAGTGACACAATTATGTAAGGGATAATGTATAGAACGCCGGTCATTATGGGGAAAATAAGTCCCGACAGGGCAAACCGGACGCTGAGGGGATCTTGTTTCGCCCCTGAAGGGACTTATTTTCCCATGATGACCGGGCGTTCTATACATTATCCCGCTTTATTATACTGGCTACTTGCCAAAACGAAAAATAAACTCCATGATATGTCTCTTTACACTTATTTGTTACCGCTTTCGTCGTGGCTTTTTGCTGAGAAACAAATAGTTCAACACACGCTGAACTTGAATCAAACATTCTTTAGAACACAGCTGATCAACCGTCTGCTTTCACTTTTTGAATGAAGTTCCAAGCGCAAACTCGCTGCCATTGACAGCGGTCATTCTTGTTTTCAGAGGTCCTTTCCCAAGAAATAATGACCACTAGAACTTTCGGAAATCCCATTCAAGTCAATGGAGCATTCTACTTGCATTGTGAAGAGCCGTATAATAAACAATGGTACAACACCCCCAGTATAAATAAATCAACATTTCCCTAAATTTTCTTTTAGCATGTCACCTTGAAACACCAATACATGGAGGACTTGTACATTAGTGGGCAAATACTGTCTGCTTGGTCCTTTCTTCATCTTGTGTCATGGTGAAGTGCTATTCATCTCCTCTACTGTGAATGATCTCTTATCAAACAAATTGCTGACACACTCTTGCTACTTTATCCAGCGGAACATCCCCACGACTATGATTAACAGTTGACTGGACTGAGGAGGCACAACACAATGGATTAATCTCCTTAACTCATTGTTGATCCAAATTGCAAATTGCCCATGGCCATCCTCACCCCAATAGAGCAGATCTATTTATTCAACATCAGTCCTCCTAGCTAGCCAGCCACCAGGCAGACACAACTGTCAGCATTGTGAGATGGATCAATTACCACACAACTATGTCAATTGTGACCACATAAAGTATGTCAGTGGTGACCACAACTATGTCAATGGACCAGAAGGGGTTGGTTTTCCAGTGTGACCTTGCCGCTAGTACTGCACAGTAGCAGAATTGCGACGGCCAGATGATGTGCTCTGGCCAGATGATGTGCTCTGATGTGCAGGAGAGTTGCTACCACTGAGAACAAGCGCTCTCATTTAAATCCTGTAACGCTAATGCTTGTAGCCTTATTAGTGCTTCCCTTATGCACTTACAAGGCACCCTGGTACATGGTAAAATGCCTAGATTAATCAAATTCCCCTTTTCTCTGTGTTGTATACAATCATCTGTCTCTGTTATTATAGTTAAAACTTTGTCTTCTAGTGAAACAAAATATAATTATAAAACAAAGCATAGTAGAGCATAAAATAAAGGCAATATGCTTTGCAAACTAATAGCTTCAGACACCATTAAGGTAACACTGTGTCTGCACTTTGACTAAAAATTCACATGCACTCAAGCTCAACAAGAGCCCCTCCATGTGTTGAACTCAGCCGAGCTCTTAATATTTCATTACAGGAAAAACAGGTCTCTCACGCTACACATGATTCATTCAATGGTGGTCCTGCAGCTCAGCTGGCTGTAACATCTACAAAACCCAGGCCATGAGTTCTAGATCCAAAACAGGACAAGTAATAATATCATACATTACAGGGTTCCCACTCCATGACTTTTCCCTGACAAACAAAAAAGGAATTTCCATGGCCTACTATATAATGAATGATACAGACCAAAGCTTTCAGAGCAGCTGCGTAGCATTCAAGAATATTTTACTTTTTAGAGCAGGAGATGAATAAATGGGCATTAAATACACAAAGTTGGGCTAACCACAACTACTCAAGCAAGCAGTAAAGCTAATAAGATATACACCAGTTCTGCATGGACAAATATTTGTCCTAATGTATTTTGGCAAGTCAATTTTAAACTTATACAGTAAAATTCCCTGATATTCCATGACTTTGTCCTAAAAAATATACAATTCCCTGGCTTTCCATGTCTAGGTATAGACTTTCCAAAATTCCAAGATATTCCAGACATTCCATGACCCATGGGAACCATTACCTATTACTATACCTTAACAGTAGGCTACTATAAGTAACTATGGGTAAAGGGCACCTGCTAAATTATTAAATGCAAATGTAGACTCACTGCAGTCACAAGTGGTCACACACCACATACTATCCTCCAATATTCCTCTACAGATCCTCACGTTCATGTCATATCCTCCCCTCAAACTTCTTCCAATCATAGGATGCTTTTTAGTCTGGAATAATTGCATCTGCTGTCCTAATTCTAACTAATCCAAACTGATGGTACAGGACACAGTGCCAAAGTTGAACCTTTTTATATAAAAGAAAATATTGTGTTGTCAGACACTGTGACCTCAGATCATCTTCTGTGAAACCATAATCCACAGAGGACATGTAGAACAACACTGTGCACTCTCTGCATCAGTGTTTTGGCAACAGGGAAAGAAAAAAGAAGCACACTTGGCTACTGTAGACCCTGTCTGGCTCCCCTTGTGCACAAAATGAATGGCCAAAGTCAAGTGGCTGCCCTGTGTTGATAAGTGACACTGTGTATCTCAAGGGGTTAAGGGGTTCCTACACAAGCTGCAATGACTCACAGGGAGGGCACCGGAGGCAGGGATTTTGCAGGTTCAAAGTTACTTTTTTAAAGACCTTTTTAAATACTGTACCACTATGAATAACATATATTTATTTCATGGTCACATTGGCAAACAAGAACAAAGGATTTGTAAGAAAATCTGAATTTCTATGCAGAGTAATTGAATTAAGTAGTATAAGTATATACTCTTTTGTTCCCGTGAGGGAAATTTGGTCTCTGCATTTATCCCAATCCATGAATTAGTGAAACACAATCAGCCACTGACGTTTTGGGCGCTAGCGATGTTTCGGGCGTTAGCCCTTCATCAGACAAACGCCCGAAACGTTGCATTAAATTAATCATTCATTGGGAGCTATTGGTGTAGCGGACTTTTTTTCATTCATTCAGTATTGCCCTTTTTGTCCAGCACCTTTTAATCTGACCCATAATAGCTGATGCTCCAGATGCTCAACTCATCTAAAGAAAGCCAGTGGTATTGCTTCTAATAACCTGTTTGTAATGATCAGTTGACCATTTAAAATTATAGTCAGATTTGCAAACACAATATGCCATTGGAACACAGGACAGATGGTTGCTAATAATGGACCTCGGTACACTCATTCAGTGTTGATATTGCATAAAAAGTATCCATTTCCTAGTAAAATAGCAATTTACAACATTAACATTGTTTAAATTGAATTTCTAATTGATTTGGTGTTATTTCAATGGCCAAAAATGTTGCTTTTCCCTCGAACACAAGGAAAGTGACTCAATACTTTTAACAGTAGTGTGTGTCTGGAACATGCGGAGAAATTGATAGAGCAGAGCAGACAACTTTGTAGCCTGTCAGTTATCAGTTACACATTGGCTTCATTTGTAGTTTTAATGCAGTGTGATATATTTAGACCTTTGAGAAAAAGAGCAACATGAACCCATATAAACTATAGACACCCTTACACAACTTGTAAGTGTCTCTGGGCAGCATCACACACAGGAGACAACTCTGTCCCAGAACAGGGCCAGCTCTGGAGTGATCCGGCCTGAATAGCACTGTCCGTCTCCATATTATGTTGAGGCTTCTGACTAACCTCACTCTCAGGAATCGCTTTCCGTGTTGGCGTGCACACTGCCTTTTGTCAAACATACCACCCTTTTGTCTTGAAGTTTTGAGTTATGTGTGTTACCTGAATGTTTAAATGATCAGTAGCAGTTGCTTGTGGTAAGCCCTGTAATGTGTATGAGCTTGGAGCTCATTAGAGACCATTACTTCTAATTGCCTGATCAGTGCAGGTCCAGTGAGAGATGTTGGCATTGCAGCTGGTTGTGAACACGCCCACTGAGTGCAATGTATATCGGCATTTATGGATGCTTAGATTATGAATAACCATGAGGTGAGTGTTTTGTCTTTTGTGATGTGACTTTTAGTGCTATAGTGGTCAGCCCACTTTTGTAGATCCCTTATGGATGTTGCTAGCTAAGGCAGCAACTTTGTTTGTGTGGTAGTGAGCCACACTAGGGGCCTGTACTACGAAGCGGGGTTACTGGCTTATCTGGGTAACTTCGAGAGTAACTTGATCACGTGTGGCGAAACTTCCCGATTAACCCGTACTATGAAAGGTGGATAGGTTTTGACCGAGGTATGCTGCCATGGCAATTTACGCTGCATCTCAAACCTGCTCCGAGCAGGTTATGTTCTTGGTTAACCCGAGGTTTCCGTTAACCACACCCTTTTATAAGTACCACCCCTCCACTAACAATTGAGACAATGTCGGCGCCTGGATGATCCATACGACATTGGAGCTAAAATCGGAGGGGCTCTCTTCTCAAGCGAGGGTTTTAGAGGGCCATATATAGACTATATATATATATATATATATATATATATATATATATATATATATATATATATATATAGTATCTATGAAGATATTGATTGTCAGCCGAGGGAATTTGTTATCTTTGTCAGATGATCTAGGCAAAAATCTCTAATGTGACCCGTCATAGCCATGCCCAATGCATTCATGTATTCCATCTAATCGGTTATGCTGAACATCTGAGCAAGAATAGCCTACTGTATGTCCTAAAATAAATCGGACATAAGCCTAGCCTACAGTATGCTGAACATCTGAGCAAGATTAGCCTAAAATAATTCGGACATTGCCTACAGTAGGCCTAATAAATTAAAATCACCATTTTAACAAACTTGTTGAATTGAATGTCATATTACTGTACCCTGCAAATAAAGGCTACACATTTCCACAGCACCAGAATCCGACCGAATGCCTCCCTCAACCCCTTCCATAATCGGCCTTCCACTATTATTTGCGATGTATGGCTCCTCTCTGCTACTGTAAAACACTCTGGTGCCTTACAGTAGTGTTCAAAGACACCTTTTTCTTGTTAGCTGTAAAACAGAGGCAAAGTTAAGGCTATAAGCATACTAGGCCTACATGTTTTCATAATTAAGAAATATTAATGCAAGCTATGACTATAAACCACTATTCTGAATAATGTGTTTGTGTTTCATTTTCACCTGCTGCCATGTGCATTTGGCAATGGTGTTGCATCTGAAATGTTCACAGGATTAGGCATACACTAAATCAGTCAATGGGGCTACTTAAACATTCAATTATCCTTATTACTGTAATCTATATGCCCACTTCTAAATTGTGTTGCATCTGTAGGCATTTCTATTAACTCAAATCCTCCGTATTTGAAGAACAAGTCAGCTAACGTTATTATAATTGTAACAAGTTAACATAGCTGTTCATGTTATCTGGCTACCATGTTATCATGCTACCGTTGCCCAAGCCATTTAGTAGGCCTTCAAAGTATCATGGTTAAGTTTACAAGCGTTTCACTAAGGTTAGGCTGTGGCACTACCTGAAGTGTCTGTAGAGCCACATGAATGTCAGCAAATAAATTAAATTAAAATGTGTTGCCTAATTGTGTATCCTTTTGTCCAGCCTATTCTTTTAAGAATTCAGTTCATGAAACACGGGCATTGAAACGCACATTGCAATGGGCAGGAGAAGTCTATATAGTGTCCATATTTTACACAAACTTTGAGCACAGGGAGAGTCAAAACTCTTAGGCTTATAGGCTATTAACGTTAATGTTGCTGACATGTAAACATGGGTTTGATGTTTTGATACTTTATTTCCCAATTCCACGAGTTGGTGCTTCTCCTGTGGCGCCAACAGGTTAATGCCTTTACATTTTTTTTCCACTTGTTCGACATGGGTTCAATCCTTCTCATCATCACACATTTTTTTTATTATTATTTATTTATTTTTAGACCAGCAACGCCCCTCAATTTAGGAAGGCTACAGATACTAGGTGGCCACAGAGAGTCTGACCAGCAGTCAGTGAGATGTTTGAAAACTTAACCATGATACTTTGAAGACCTACTGGCTTGGACAACTGCTGTAGCAAGGACAACACCATCAGCCGTGTTAACTTTGCTAAAATCATCAGCTGACTTCTTCTAATTGTATAGACTAAGTCAAGTAAATTTCCTATGATTTATCAGCTGGTTAATTAGCGCAAGAAATGCGTAGATGAATGGTTATCATGTAGGAGGTTTCATTTGGGAAGCAGGTTCGATACCCATCGATGGAGTTATTATTTGGGTATTTATTTTTTGGTGGCATATTCATGGTCCAGTGTATGTAGCGTACTACAGACAATTTTGACATTTAAATATGTCATGCATATTTGTATTTGTTAGTCTCCAGTTTCCATCAGAAAGTGACAAATCTGCAATGACCACATCTGTCAAAGCGTCATCACTTTCGGAACGTCTTCAAGCAGCCAGTTAACATGGGTGCCAGTTGCCATGTAACACCGGTTTATACAAAAGTAACCCTGGGTTACATCTGGGTTAAGTTAAGCTCCCCTTAAGTGGTACAGACCCCTGGACTCCGTTTACACGTACATGGTTATTTTGAAAAACAGTATAAATTTCCATTCGTTTGTGCCTTCCCGTTTACGCCAAACAGAGAATTAGCCTCTGAAAATAATTCTTTCTACTTTGGACAGAGTGGAGATTTTGAAAAACTTTGTTTGCATGTAAAGTGAGAAAAACTGAGTTTTAGGCAGCCGATGTCACAGTATGCGCCAGAACTTGCACCTGTGCCAAAAGTGCAGCCTATGTTTACATTTTCATTTGGCTATGGTGATTATGGATGCATTCAGAGTAGCAGTCGCATTTATGTTTGTGCAAACCCTTTTCGTCTGTTTGCATTTGCAAATACAGTTCAAAAGAAAGGGAGGGAGTGATTCGTTGCTGTTGTTGCTATTTTCAGGATTCTGATTGGCTAACATGGGTTTGAGCCACTTGTTACTGTTTTCTGTGTTCATATGTAGCAATTTGTCTTATTCACCCGGCGACCAGGGGGTCGTTTCTAGAAAAGTTATCAACGACGTTGCTCAACCGCCATGGTACGACGCAACTTGCGACCAAACAACGACATTGTTATACCTGTTTCCAGAAACATCGTGCCATAGCCATGAATTAGCTAGCTCCGGCGTTAGAACACCCGTGGTTTTCAGCGTTGTTGATGATGCAGCGATACATATCATTGGTGGAAACGGTGGCAATGTGTATTTACCCACCCCCTGGACATTTTCTGTCACGGCCTATGTCGACATTTTTCTAATTTAAGCCGGTGATTAATGCTGGCATTGTCATTGCCATCAACCAAAAACCTAAACCTATTGCAAGTATATAAAACAGTTAACTTAAGGCGACCAATATGAGTCATTATTTATGTTAAATATCTATGTTGGAAAAAATATATAGCCTGGAAAAATTTCTGGATATCCACGATTTCATCAACTGGCTCGTTTACTTGTAGTGGCCCAGCGTCGATTGCACTCTTGGCCTTCGGCCAGGATTAGCATCCCATCTCTTCTTTTCACCTCTGGTAAAGAGTAGACCTCTGAGACACAACAATAGGTTTGACCATACCTATTTATGTACTGTATATAGTTACTCTACATCGATAGACCAATAGGTACAAGACATCAGTCAAAACAATTGAATGTACGTGTCACACTAGTTCACCTGCAGGTAGCGAGAAGCAAGAGGACAATCTCACATCATCAATCGAACCTACAACACTGGGATAACAAGTCACCTGCTTTAGCCACTACACCATTCATCACTGTGCTGATTTTAAGAGTCTGTGAAGATTATAATACTAGCTTATCAAAAAGCAAGGCAATACTCAAAGCAAGAATGAGCCAAGTAGGCGAGTTAGTCTCCACGGGGAACAGAGTCCAGGCTACTGCAGCGAAAAGTTATACAAACAGCAACATCATGCCCTTTTTGAGCTCACAGTAATCAGCCCGGCCTCAAGTGTTCTCGGCTAACCGGGAATTCTCCTGATTCTCCCAACCACCACTCTGCTACCTTTTTAAATATTTTCTACCACTCACATCGAAGCCAACCCGTGACGCTGATAACAGTCTCACAGTCACTTCTACGCTATGTCACATCTATGAAACTCCCGCCTTGCGTCCTGATTGGCTGAACCATAAAGTCGGTTGCAGAAATCACTCTCAATGGAAGAGGTCCCAGATGGATGTGAGTGAAGCTATGCGGAGCTAAGCGGAACGACATTCATCTGGCTATTGTCAGGTTACCCAAAGACAGGACCATATACAATCAGTCACATATTTTTATTGTATTATTAAAAAAATGTTGTGCCTTTCACAAATTTCTTACTAGAGGGATTAGGCCTAACATAAGGTCAGCCATGTGTGCCGATAGTGCTGGTATTGTAGTAGCCTAAAAGGCTTCATACAGAAGTTCAATTGAATTGAATGGACTGTCCCAACATTCAGAAGTTCAATATTTCTGCTGTGACAAAACAATGATGCTACCTTTGACAACAGATTTTGAGCTTAATTTAATACAACAATGAATCAGTTGCAATGAGATATAAAGGACACAATGAGTTTCTTTCCTATTTAATTCCTATGCAGCTACTGGGAGAGCTTTGTCACTTTTAAGGACTGCATGGTATGACACATTGGAGGCCCCAACAACCAAATGCTAAAAGCAGCATTCAAAACCTCTTTTGAAATACATTCAAGAGCTTACTTCACTTAACAACCATGAGCAGAATTCATTGAGCAGTCAGTTTTGGGATGAGAGTAATTTCCTGGATATAATGGCTCATAAATAAACTGTATGGCAGTGTTTTATGCAAATTTGTGTATTGCAACTCTTGCTGTGACAAAGAAGTCTGAAATGCAGGCATTTTGCCCTAAACACTTCTATCATCTGACTTTGAGTGGGTTTTGTGATCTTCGGTACATTCCATTCTGTCTCCATTCACTCCAAATTGGGTCTTTCTTAATTTCCCAACTACACTGTATATTAACTGCATAATATAAAACTATGTTATGTAATCTTCAACAATGCAACTATATAATCTGATTACACATTTTTTCTAATGTAGGCCTAATATGGACAGATTATAGTTACTTGGTTTTTGTAGGCCTAATTTGATTACATAATTGATTAAATGTAAAAAATGACTACCAAACCCTGTCCTCATTCAACAGTTATATAGCAAACTAGCTTTAGGTTCTTGGGTTAACATTTGCCTAAGCATGAATTTGGCAGTTTATCATATTTCATCTTGATAAACACACTTCTTCCTCTTCTTTTGTGGCAGTGTGGCTCATAGATAGGGGTGTGAGTTTCGAAACTGACGTCTCAAATAAGTTTCGAGGTTTCAAAGCACAAGTGAAACGTGGTTTAAAACAGCCATGTCATGTGACCACTGCTTTGAAACATTGTTCAAAATCCCCATGTCATGTGACCAAAGCTAAGTAAACCTTCGGTGCATTTCACCCATTTCACCGCTGTCAGCGGCAGGCTACTATTTGACTGTGCGTTTAATTAACAGTGTAGACTTTTCTTAAGCAACAGCCATGATGGTGTAGTGGTTAGTGAGGGTGTTTTTCATAGACAGTAAAAGATATGGACAGAAAAATCCGTGACGCATGTCGAGGCAGGTGAAGCAAATTTCAACCGTTTCCTGTTGGTCAACGAGGCTTTCTGCGCAGGCTCAGGGGATGTAAATGTAACGTAGGCACGTAGTCTGACTTGTGTAACTCTTGTGATAGCTGCACCGAGAGATTGGGTATGTAGCCACTTACTTCGTTACCACCATGTCTACATTACTGTTCTAAATGTCCTAGTTCGTAGATAAATGCGATTTAATATAAACAGCACTCGCCACATTCATAGCCTAGGCTACTGTCAATCCATCAAAACTTCGCTGAAATGTTGTGCTCCGATGCTTTCGTTCTTATCCAGAGAATACGGTTATTTTGCTCCTGTGCTACAGTATACAACAGGCTGCAGACTGCCTGTGTGGAAATGACCCCTCTTTCCCAGCTTGGCTACTGTAATCTGAAGGCTTCAGAAGCACACTGCCTCCGTGACCCAGTTTTGTGCCCAGTGAAGTAACATCATTCTCCCTGCTACTCTTACTCTGTGAGCCAGTAGACACAATGCTGGGAGTGTATGTGTGAGGGGATAAGCCATTATTGCTCACAGCAACTACACACACACGCACACAAACACACACATACACTCACAGAGACTTTAGGAAGTCATACACCTACTGTATTACACCAACATGTACAAAAAACCTACATCCTACAAATGTATGAGCCTACATTATCCAAAGTGTAGGTATGTATGAGCCTACATTATCCAGAGTATGTACTGTATATGAGCCTACATTATCCAAAGAGTATGTACTGTATGTATGAGCTATTGTCCAAAGTCAATGAGCTTGGTTAAAATAAACACACAAACTAGCATGCTCAGTGACTAATTTTATTAGCTGTGATATGGATTTTGTGTGAATCATAGAGCCATCTACATGAATACATAAATGGAAGTTTATCAGTGAAGCCATCACAGGTTTGTTCAATTTAGGATGTTCCTTCCTATCTTCTCTAGACCCAAGAAATAATCCTTTGGACACAATATTTGGGCTATATATTATGCAATGGATGATGGTCGATGTCAGCCATTTAGAGTGGCATGCCCATGCCAAAGATAGCCCCTGCTTTAATCAGGTTTGGTAGCTCAGCATGTGGGTTATCCTGTCTGACTGTTTGTGCTGGTCTGTCACAGTCATCCGATTACAACTCTGAGGTTTTTTTTTCTTTTTGCTTCCCCATGAACAGCATTTCTAATCCCACTGCACAGTGATGTAAGGACAATAGAACCTAGTAGTGCAGTCCTTTCCAGTTCTTCTGTCAGGGATTAGAAACGGTTCAAAGAACAAAAATGAAAACGAACAAAATTGTCGGATGAATATAACCGAAAATGGGAACAAAACCAATTTCACTTGTTCTGGAGTGAAAACGCTATTTTCCATTTTAGATAACCGGTTAATAATAATGGTATTTATCGTTCCAATTAACCTTTCTTTGAAAATTACTATCTAACCGCCTTTTCCAAACATGTAGCATAAATTACTGAAACATTGTGTAAAATAACATACCAGAGAAAGAAAATATCTAGGCCTAGTGTCATGCAGTTGGTAGCATCATGCATAGGTTAGGCTATTACAGGGCTTAAAACAAGGACATTTTCTATGCCATTTTTTTTAAAGATCTAATATTATCAATGAATTAATATTATAAATTAATTATATAATAACCTTGCTTTCAAATCTCACCCACACCTGAATAGGCAGTGTTTTAAACAGTTACCTTAGCCTTGATACCTACTTTGATTCAAGCTTTGAGGCTGCTGTGCAGAAAAAAGCTTATGCTATTGCACCTGCCATAAATCAATTTGTCAATTTGTATGTCATTTTTAAAGTCACATTATTAACCATTCTTCTATAACGTTCTAACCAGTTACAATTTAGAAAAGAGGCCGAAACCAACCGAAATGATAATCATTCTGTTTTCGGTCCCTGTCTGCTGTACATGAAATGGCCAGGCTCTAAATGTTAGATTGTGTGTTCATTAATGCCCTTAATGTGCAGTGCAGTACAGTGCAGTGTTTCTGTCCATGTGCATGGTCCATGTAAGCCATTAGTAGTGAAGGATATTTTGAAAATGCAATTTCTGATTCAGATGCAAAATCCTCTAAATCTATCTGACCACTTTTCTTTTAAATTCATATTTTTTATCAGGCTCCTATAGGTTTTTGCCTTCAAATTGATATTTCAGACCAGAAGGAAAGTGGTATTTAGCAGGTTTTTGAAGCAAAATTATTTGATTAATGTATGTGTGGAGAGCATCATCACCATCATTTTTGACGGAGGTGGCATTTAGAGTTTTGCATCTGAACTCTTCATATGTGAAAATGTTTTTTGCATAGGGTAGTATGCTATTTTCAAAAATTGGAATGACCCTGTCTCATTCCAACAAAGCATGCAAACTGTGCACGGCATACTGTTAGGCTAGGCCTACTATTGGTCATTTTATTATTTTGAGGAATGTATAAGACTCTTTTCGGATGTTCCTAAGAAACTTGGTGCCATGGATGGTGAACATGATGCCTAGTGGGTCTTACCCAGATTACATCCATCTCTGAGCTTAGCCCTGCTCTCTCTGCAAAATCATCATCATAGCATTTTTATCATATCATTTTATCATATCATAGCATTTTGTGGCCTACAATCTATGTTTTTATACAAAACTGCATGCAGGGTGTTACAGCTGATAACGTAGGCCTCGTGTATCCTACAGTGGTGGCGGCATACAGGCATACCTGTTTATTAGGCTTACTCTCAGAAATGTTCTGGGTCTAGATGAGCAGCTTACAGTTGGTCTAATTGTAGGCCATACAGTAGCCTAGGCCTACACATTGATGTAGGCTAAAACAATAATTGTTGGTAGTAGCCTATGCATCTAAAAGTGCTCTGTTATGCATAATATACAACATATCTGCTTTCATCATTGTAAGACTACACAAACTTGCAATTTACCCCTATTTCATGTTTGCCCTGTCTTAGATTAGAGAATCAGTGGCCGAGAGCGCCGAAGAAATAGCCTATTATAGAACACATGATGTGTTGACCGGAAATATCAGTCGGCGCATATTAGTCTACTAGGCCTACGCAATAGCGCATCATCCGCTGCCTTATGATCGGCAAATCTACAATAGATCAGAGATGATTCAGACAATTCAGTGAGAAGCTCACGAATAGAGGTCAAGGGAAAAAAGCAATAGGCAAATTCAGCCCACAAAAACAAAAGAAGAGAAATTGGGTGAACTGTGAACATGCACAAGTTGCCAAAATGCTTTACCGACGAATAGCATATTCTCTGCAGCATAGGCCTTTAAATTAAATAATACTACCGCCATTGGCTTCACACACTGTTCAACACACATCTGGTTTAACATCGCCTTAGCCTAATAGCCTAAACGGTTGACCAGGATTTGTCCACAAGTAGTGTAGCCTATAGCTCCATTTTCATGCGACCCATAATAATAGGCTACCTGCAGTAGACAGACAGATGCTGTTGTCTAAATCCACCGATTGAGTAGCCTAGCCTTCATGTTTATGTGGCCTAAAGCGATAACACAACCGAGCAGCCACAAGAAAAAAAACGTCATCTTCACAGATGCCTGCGATGAGTAAACCAACCGAATTGTTACGATGGGTATTGGGCTTAGCCTACCAGCAACAGCTTTCCGTAGCCCTACAGCTTTGATTTATATTACCAGGCCAAAATGTTATCTGAACATGGTATCTCCTATAGACCACACTCGACCATAGCGGCATTGCTTGGCTAGCTAGAAGCTTAAAACCGCTACAGTTAGGCCACCCTGAAGAAGAGAAGCAGTAGCCTAACGTAAGCCTAGGCTATTTAGTGCCCGGTTTCAACAACACTAAATAAGAAACGAAACAACAGATGCTTACCGTGTAATTAATTTCCAGCGCGAATCAAAGTCTTCCAGTCCCAAATCATTCACTATGGTCCTACATCTTTCCTCTTCCTCGCAGCTTCAGCAACCATCCAATGCATTGAGATCTGTGATGCTCCCACACCCCGCCCTCATCGTTATGAGAAAATGATCTCACTAAATTCGCCGAGAACTGCAGTATATCCACCTAACCAAAAGCTACCGCTGTAGGCTTTTCTTTCTCAACAACACAAGGTGGCCTTCCTCTTCTGTATCAACTCCTCGAATGATTGTGTCTTTTGACTGCAGCAGATATGTCGGATAAAGGAGGACAACTCGACTTTCACTGTGCTTGGACACCATAGGCTATATGCTGTAGGCTAAGGGCACCAAGCTGTCATAGCGGTGAAAGGGGAGGGGACTTCAAATTAGTTAGCCTAATGGTTGTCCTATGCACTATGAACGTTATCTGAAATGAGAGGATAAAGGTGTCAAGTCAGTTGTGACAATTAGAAGCCTGAAGCTTAGGCTACAATTCCAAATATTACCTATAAGGGGCGCCAATGCTTGATAAACACAAGGAGGTGCAGATGGAGTGTTAGTTTGTTGGCTTTATTCGGCCTACGACTTCATCAGTAGCCTAGAAATCTAGAAATTACATTTGCTGCCAGGGCTAGTCTAGCAACTCTCCGTTGGCTTGTGAGCTCGAAAAATTAAACTTCTATCAGGCCAATCAAATCGTGTATAGAGTCGTTAGGCTGGCTTAACCAGGGTTGCCAACTTTGGGTGTTTGGCTGGAGTGAGATTTTGTGAAGTCATAGTGCGTGTGCGTTAAATTTTTCCCTAAACCTAATTTAAAAAATGTCTGTCCCCTGATTCTTTTGTTATGTATAATCCCTGATTTAGGCCTATGTAAAAAAAAACTAATAGAATGGAAAAGTTTCTTCAAAATGTACAATTAATTTATTGATTGCACTTGAAAACAACCAGTGTTTTTACCCTGTGGCATGGGAGGATTATGAGCCTCTGCGCCCCTGAGCACGACATGAAAAGGGCCGCCCTGCCCACCTGAAAAAGGTAGTAGCTCAGCACTTCTAGGGGGTGATCTCAATTGAGATTAGCACAGAGTTGTAGAGTAATATGATTATTTCTTGAAAGTTAATTTTCTCGCGAACCGTTTATCACAGCAAATAGCGGCTGTAGCACCGTATAAAAGACGAGAAAAAAATATTTAATGTGATATCTGTGTGATGACTAGGCTAGCCTACTTTGTGAGTAGTTCAACAGAGAAGAATGGGCGGCCACACTTCGCGTCCGTCTGCCTCATAGGTCTAAATAGCAACGTGTTCTGTGAAGGTGTCGCGATTAAAATAGTCAGTGAATCAACAGAAAACTGCGCTGTAAACGTTGTAGGCAGATATTAGACCTAGCCTAATACCTGCTGTTGGTGTAAAGACATATATGTATGTCTTAAACTCTCCTGTTATTTAAACAATGCTGTGGTCTATAATCTAGTCATCAACAAAAAATGAACGGATTGCAAAAAAATAAAAATAAGAATTGATTTGGCGTGACATTTCTTGCGTGTGCGTGAGAGCGTGAGATTGGTGCTGTAAGCGTGAGTGTCACGCCAGATGCGTGAGAGTTGGCAACCCTGGCTTAACATAATGATTGATGGCAGAGTTGCAACGGTTTGGCTTGCCTGCTACTTGAAAACAAATAAGATGGATGTTGCTGTGTTGGCGAACAGTGTGACACGAGTTAAGCTTTATATTTAGGGTATACGTTCAGACTTAGCGTCTTTTTCTGACAAAAGAAGTTATGCAGACCGCTTTTTCAGTTGAAAAAAAAAACTGCCAGCGTTCTTGTTCCAAAAAGCAGCTGGAAGCGTCTTTTTGCGATAGACAAAGTGACTAACGTTACGTGTGGGTACCAAATGTTGGGGAAGAGAAAACTCACGTTGGCTATTGCTTTTGGTATGTTATGGTAAAGTTGTGAAGTCATGTCAAACAATTCCCTATGCTCAGACACTAAAACGAAGTCTCGACCGGTGTTCTGTCACCTTCTCCATTTTTACTTGGTTGTCATGGGAAAACCACAGGTCTTGGTAATCTGCTTGTGATTGGTCATCTGTAAAAAGAAAGCATGATCGTATGAATGCGTTTTCCGCTAGAAGTTGAACATTTCTCAACTTCTGAGCTGCAGAAAAAGAGCGGTTGCAGTCGCGTTTTAAAAGAAGCCGACGACTTTTTTGAAAACACGGTCTACTCCATAGGGTTATAATGTAAAACGGACGCCGGCAGCTGAGAAAAAGACGCTTAGTCTGAACGTACCCTTAAAGCCTATGGTACGCTCCCGCGTCTGCGTTCCGCGCACGCGGCACTGGTCGACCGAAATTTAAAGGCTCTGGTATGGTCGTGCGTCACATTTGCGCGTGTCCAAGACGTGCGTCATTTTTGCCGTGGACGTGAAGCATACTCCAACTTCTGCTGTCCTGAATGCGCGTTAAATCGTTAAGGTTAGCGCCTGCGCACTACGGATTAACTGTGATACTCTGCCCTGCTAAATGGGGGCGGTATGTCGAGCATGAAAGTAGTACACAACCACCAAAGAAGCCTGAAACGACTGAAGAAAAGAAGAACGTGGGATGTGCGAGTACTGAACGAAGGAAGAGCTGATGAAGGAAAAAGCACCACGAGTACTTTCGCCTGTCTGCAGGGAAGTTTGATAAGCTGGCCCATCGCATCGCTCCATTTATCATCCACCAGAACACACAGCACACCTGTTGGTATAGCTGAGAGACCAGCTAAGCCTACTTGCTTATTAGGCTACTTAGCTAGCCTATAGCTAAGTGACTCGGTGCTGCGAGGGCAGCAATATTGGTGCAATACAAAGTAAAGACATTTTTCTAAACACAGCATGGTAAGAAAGAGTTGTGCGTACAGATGTTCTCAATTAAATTTGTATTGAGTCTTCACACCTGCCTCATACCAAAAAGTATGAATCAAAAACCTGTAAATATGACGTTCAATAAAAAGTTTTGAAGTAATTATTTGTGTTCATAATGTATAATGTCTCACTGTGATAATGGGTGTATTTAGAGCGAGAGGTAGCCGGTTATTCCTTCAATTATTATTATGATAATGCATTATCCGGTATTGACAGGCGAGTTTCGAGATTTGAGTTCAGCATTGTTCAGGAGTAGGCTAGGTGATAATGATTGCACCTGGGAGAGGTAGGCTACATTCCCTTTATTATTATAATCACTATTGATAACGCATTATATACGGAACAGGCATGCAGAATGCATCTCGATCAGCAAGTGTTACTGGGTTTCGCCTGAGCGTTGTAGATAGATACCTTTATATGGCTCCGGGTTTCGCGATTTGATTTCAGCATTGTTCAGTAATAGGTGCTAGGCTACGCTCATTTTTAAAAGATGCATTTAATCCGAAATCATGTCAGCTCTCTATGCAGGGAGTAGGGCTGTCACTTTTTATTCGAACATGACATGAAATATCCGTAGTCGAACTATAAATAAACTATTCGGTTTTTAGTGCTGTGTAGCGCATTTCTACAGTCTATGATTAGTTTTATTTTATTGTTTGCCATCTCATTCAGTGCTATATGATCCAGGGCTCATGACCAAATCAAGCCAATATAATAGCCAGTAGCCACAATGGGCCCATGCAGCCACCCTGTTTCGACAATCAAAGGTGACGCACAGAACGGCCAGCAGACAAATAATTACATCTCCAACTCATCTAAAATGTGGTGTCTTGAAATACTTTGGGTTCTACACCATAGATGGTAAAGTGACCGTTAAATATAATGTTAAAGAATGTATCTGTGGATTGTGGCTTTAATCGGTCGATGTTGACTCCATGTCGTGGTGTCTCACGTAACTCAAAGCCAGGCAAGCTGAGGACAGGCGCTCTCTCTGCTCCATCGTCGTTATGGTAACCAAACAAGTCTTCTTCTGTCTAGGTTTGTTTCTAGGTTTAAGTGTTGTTCTTCTATGTGGTCCACCTACTGGAGGGGAGTGTTTACTGCAGTTCCGTTTCACACATGCGCAGTCTACGCGTCACTTTGACGCACGGTCTTAAGCCTATGGTACGCTCCCGCGTCTGCGTTCCGCAAATTTAAGACCGCGTGTCAAAGTTTGAACTAGCCAACTAGCTCCGCTGGTAAGAAATGCATGGGACTCTTAGCGCTGTCCTATTGCTTGCAGAGGGAATTTGAAAGACTATGGATTATTATTAAAGGTGAGTGCCCAGACCTACATTTAAATGTGGGTCTGGTTCGTCAGGCTACTTCATCAGCTCAACTCAACGTGACTATATCCTCACAGCACAAATTGCTTCAGTTTTCAGGAGTTAGGACGGAGTGACCTGGCATAGACTAATTAGGAAAAGACTGTTTTATTTTTCTACATTTCATTGTGTCATGCCATGTGTTTTGTTTGCATTTCAGTTCAAAATGTTTATTGTCATGTAGGCTACTCATAAAAGGAATTATAAGTAATGGAATTCCTTGTGTTCAAGAGCCAGCTGAACTTTAAAGAATAAATTAGTTATGGCTGTAGGCCTACAAAATCCTAGCCTGGAAAATCGTTAGGTTATCTACATAACCCCGGTTCTCTGATAACAGAGTGAGGTATCTCACTATGGGAGACGCCCTCTGGCGTGACCGACCACGGAAGCACCAATTACATCACGTCTGTCACAGACAGACCAATCACAGCTGTGATACGGAGGGCGCCCTCCATATATATACTACAGTATCAGCAGCTACTCGTCATTCATAGCATACGCTCTTCCCCGTGCGTGAATGCAAGAAGGGAAGTGTGGCGAGATACCTCACTCTGTTATCAGAGAACCGGGGTTATGTAAATAACCTAACGTTCTCTTTTAAACATTCGCTCGGTATCTCACTATGGGAGATATAGCCAACTCCCGGATTGCATGCTCGAGTTCGCAACAGACATGACATGCCAACTTATAACACACATTGAACACTATTTGAGTTTGGTGTCCAAGTCGGACCAAACGGGCACCAACACTGAGGACTGCGTGAGCCAGTGAGGGCGCAGTAACATCCAGTCTATAAAATCTCATAAACGTATGGGGATTTTCCCAGCAAGCTGCAGCGCAAATATCACGGACTGACATTCCTCTGAACAACGCCCAGGACTTCGTCCTCGTAAGCCAAACCAATAGCCTCCACCATCCAGTGAGACAAACGCTAGGATGAAATGGGGAGCCCCTGATGTGAAGTAGCCCATGACACCTAACAGCTGATTACTTTTCCTAATCATCTTTGTCCTGTCCACGAAATGCGTAAGGTGGCATGGACAGGGCACAGGCAATGGAGCCTCGCCCCTCTTCTGAAGAGAAGGGGGCGGTGAAACGCTCCCAGGTCAAAAGAATTACACCTATAAGATGATTCAACGACCTTTACTAAAGGGGTTGGGCTGTAAAGCCACTTTTTAATGAAGGGCTTAATTGCAAGCAAGAGGGATGCACTGACAGGGCCCGTAATTCACTCACTCGCTTAGCTGACACAAGCGCCAGTAAGAGGACAGTCTTGAGCGTAAGAAGCTTCAACTCGATTCCGTCCATCAGTTCAAATGGTGGCGATCACATTCTCGGGGAGACCAACCGCATTCAAGATGAACCGCTCAGGGGCCAGACCCAAAGAGCTAGCTGGTCGGGCTGGGGATGAAATATTTGACCTCGCGCTTGGGAGAGAAGGTCCCGGCGCAGAGGAAGCTGCCATGGCTCTCCGTAGAGGAGTTGCGTTATCTCTGATAGCCACATCCTCCCTGGCCAAAGGGGGGCTATGAGAAGCAGTGACAGGCCGTGCTCTCTTACCCTGGCGAGCGTGGGTGAGAAGAGACTCATCGGTGGAAACGCGTAAAGCAGCACGTTTGGCCACAGGTGAGCCAGAGCCTCCCCACCCAAGGGAGCATCTGTGTCTGTTAGAGAGAAGTAGAGGGGACAGTGCGGCAGCTTTGCCGAACCTCTCCCAAATCACCTCGACCACCTGAGAAGCCTCCACTCTCCGTAGAGGGGATTCCCTCTGGAGAGGAGATCTGCCCCCCGGAATGTGTGTGGCGCGTTTCGAGGCGAGATGCGTGCTGCACCACAATACAAGTCCGCGCGCTAACCTGTGAAGCTGGAGAGAGCGCGTCCCACCCTGTCTGTTGATGTAAGCTACCACGGTCGTGTTCTCCGACCTGATTAGAACATGACAGTTGTGGATGAAGGGGAGGAAGTGTTTCAACGCCAAAATCACCGCTAACAGCTCCAGGGCGTTTATGTGGTGGCTGCGGAGGTGCAGAGGCCAGATGCCGTTTACTGTTCTGCGCTCCCCAGCCTGTCAGGAACGCGTCTGTTGTTATTACCTTCCTCAGAGAAACCATACCTAGGGGGGCTCCCGTGAGGAAGATCGCAGGGTCCAGCCACCAGTGTAGGGCTGCGAGGCATTGTGCAGTGATCGACACCTTCTAGGAGATAGAATTTATCTGGACCCCCAGATATTCTATCCTCTGGCAGGGTGTCAAACAACTCTTTGTGAGATTGATGTTGAAGCCCAAATTTCTGAGATGGGAGACGAGACGAGCCGAGAGCAGCCTCGATGCATTTGGTGAAAATTCTGGGCGCGAGCGCATACCCGAAAGGGACTCTCAGGTATTCGTAAGCTGTGCCCTGATATGCGAACCTCAGATATTTCCGGTGTGCAGGTAGCATGCCTATGTGGAAATATGCGTCCTTCAGGTCTACCGTAGTGAACCAGTCCCCTGGCCGGATAGAGCTGAACTGTTTTGTGAGTGAGCATTCTGAAGGTGAATTTTCTTAAATGACCGTTCAGAACACGCAAATCGAGGATGGGGCGAAGCCCCCCGTCCCGTTTCGGAACCAGGAAGTAACGGGAGTAATGACCCTTCTCCATTTCTCCCTTGGGGACTTTTTGTATAGCTCCCTTCTCTAGAAGAACACGCACGCCAGGCTTCTATTTGGGGGGCAAGGGGGCCGATGTGGTTTATTCGTTGTGTTGAAGACCCTCTGGAGAGTAACACGGGCCACAGTGCCAGAAGGAGGTGAAAAACTTTGTGTGAATTTCCCCGCGCCAGAGGCTGAGGGCCTGGGCGAGGGCGAAATTTTCATAAGTTTAATAAATGTTGGTGGCGACCAGAGGTTATCTGGCACCACCGGTCGCACTTTTCTCCTCTCCAGCGGAGCTCCGAGAGGGGCTGGGGAAAAAGTGTGTGCGGGAGTGCTTGTGAAAACTGACTGTGAGTTGGGGAAATTGAACTGGTCATGACACATTGTAAACACTTTATTGACTTTTTTATTACCCTGCAGTGAGACTCCGTGAGTGACTGCGAGGGGTGACTGCACTTGATTACGCTCTCTTCGTACACCAGGGAAGCCGGGCTGGCCGTAGCACAATGAGCTGGCGTTTCTGGTGCTTGCAGACGCCTCCTCTTTTGCGGAGGGGGCGAAGCGCTGCTGGCGGGGGGGAACAAGCCAGGTAGCCCTAGGAGCTGGCTGTTCATCCGTTGGCGAGAGACACCCAAGTATCCCGCCTCTTCTTGTTCCCCTGAGGGTTACCAGGCCGGTGCCTGGCGGCGGCCGCGGAGAAGGTGTTCCTCGCCCAGGACCTCGGGCCTGACGCCCTAGGCTGGGTGTTCGCGGTCTGCTCAGCCTGTTGGGGTCTGGGTGGCCTGACTGGCTGCTGGAATCCCCTCGGCTGCTGCGGGGATGGTGTCGGGGCGCGAGGCAGACATACATCGAACGCCTCGTTCTCCTTCTGCAGGTCGCACTTCGTGCGCATTGCAGCGATTGCTGGGCCGAAAAGCACCTTCGGGTCAACCTCGGCATCGAGGAGATCCACCTTTTCTTTGTCGTTTAGGCTTGATAGATTCAGCCACAATGACCTCTCACCCACGACGGCCAGTCCTATGGTGCGGCCGCAGCTTTGGATCGCGCCGCGTGAGGTGCGGAGATTCAAATCTGTTATATAGCATATCTCCTCCCAAAGGGCTGGATTCGGGTTTCCGGAGTCCAGCTGGGACCCCATCTCGTCCAGCAGCTCGGCTTGGTAGGCTGTTAGAAGAGTGGTAGCGTTGAGGGCTCTAACCGCGAGGCCAGACGACTTGTAGATTTTCTGATAAATGGACGCCGTGAAGCGGTCCATTTTCCCTGGCAGTGTCAGGTTACCCACGGAGAGGGAGGTTCTCTGGCTAGGGTGCAAATGATGAGCGACTGACACCTCGACTGCCGGTGGGGCAGAGAGCCCAAGCTTGTCCATCCCCTGGACATCCACTGCTGAGAAACCTTTGACAGGCACCCGATGGGAAAAGGGTTTGTCCCAGAAACGCTTCATCTCGGCTATGCATGCCGGAACTGCGGGAAGGAGTTGTTTCGCTGGCGGGGCTCGGGAGGGTAGGCGTTTTCCGTCGAAAATGTCTGTCGCTGCACCCACGCCGCTTCTGGCGGGCGGGCCAGTCGATTTTCAGCTTAGCTGCGGCTCTCCTGCAGACCTCAATGAGACTGAAGTCCACCTGTTCGGGCCGCCGCTAGCAGCGCTAGCTGGTCTGCTAGCCTGAGTCGTTCTTACAGAGAAGACGCGCGAGCGTCTCATCGTCTTCGTCCTCCTCCTCGCCACCCTGGCCTTCGTCCAATAGTTGGTCGTCGAACAACGGGGGCAGGGGACAGTCAACATCCATGAAGTCGCCCCAGGAGCCGCCCTGTAAGGCGGGGGCGTCGGGCCTCGACTCGCTCGGTAAGGTAGTAGAGAGGCACGGGTCATCCCTCGACGTAGACGCTACTCGAAGGCGTCTCTCCAGGATCCGCTGCTGCATGCCCTAGTGGGAACAGACGTCCGGGTCGGCTAAGGACTGCTGGGCATGCTTCACCCCCATGCAAGCGATGCACATGGGGTGTGGGTCCTTTCCGGAAAGCTTAAATCCACAATTGGAGGGGCAGGAGCGAGGAGCTGGGGAACCCGCGCGGGCCTCCGGAGGGTTAGTAGCAGAGCTAGTGCTAGCCATAGCTCGCGACATGTTAATATCAAAGTTCGCCTTGACGCGTTAACTTTCAGAAATATGTTCGCTTGACGCGATAAAGAGTTCGCTTGATGCGGAGTAAGCGCTTGACGCGATAGCTCGCCTTGACGCGTTAGCATAAAAAGAACAGATTTAACTGTGGAAATCCCTGCGTTCAGCGACAAGCCTTGACGGTAGTCTACGAACGAAGAGCAGAGAGTTCGGTGCAAATAGTCTTCACGGGGAAGAGTGCGAGAATGACGAGTAGCTGCTGATACTGTAGTATATATATGGAGGGCGGCCCTCCGTATCACAGCTGTGATTGGTCTGTCTGCGACGGACGTGGTGTAATTGGTGCTTCCGTGGTCGGTCACGCCAGAGGGCGTCTCCCATAGTGAGATACCGAGCGAAAGTTTGAAAGAGAACCAGACCCTGGTAATCTAGAAAGGTTAAGGGTCTGGCCACGAACAATGTAATGCGAGGGGCGGCACCAAGCATGGTTACATGCTGCTATTCCGACATGCCGCTATTGGCGCCTGGTGTTGTCGGTGGCAGCATTAACACTAATTTTTCAAGCCGCCCCACTACTGCAACATTTTTTTTTTTATTTTTTTTTTCCGAGTAGCGACACTTGACCTTTTTTTTCAAACGTCCTGCCATTCCTACACGAGGTCATTAACAGTGGCGAGCCAGGATTTTCAACGGAGTCGACTTTTGCGGCGCAGGCCTAGGGTGGGCCTTTATTTTTTATTCCAATATGGGCAGTATAGCCTAGGCCTACAGTAATCGTCCCAACACACGATTGCAGATCACAGCTCAGACGATTCATGACAAAAAATAAATAAAAGGCTACATTGAGCCTTGGCAACTAGCCATCTAGGCTATAGGCCTGAATAATATGCACATTAATTGGCACTTAAACTCACCTAAACATGTCTTTTGCAATCATTTCACCTGGCATGGGCAATGCTAAAGTCACTGTTACAAACAGGGCAGCGTGCAAGACTAGGCCTATCATTATTTTTTTACTCTTAATGAGACAAGGGTAGCCTACATTTCCTTTTTTTTGAGGCACTGACTCTGCTATGACGCTCTTATTCATACACTGAACTGATTAATTGCCCGAGAAAAAGAGATAAATTAAAGCCCGGCCATACACTGAAAACTGATTGGTTGATTTAGCTAAACAGGCCAATCAGGATGCTCTCTCTTGGATGCGCCAGGCACACACGCACTCCTCTCTCTCTAAGCTTTCAGACATACATGTAAGACCGAGGTTCTGCCGATGTTAAACGGTGGGGCCGTGGATATCTGAACGATATAACCGGTCATGTGGAAGTCCGAATTCACCCGGTGTTTATACTACTCCCCCTAGTATTTCCTCCGGACATTATGTAAATGTGCTGTGTCTGAACGAGGAGTAGAACATGCGGCTAAAATTCACACCTAGTGAGAGGGCGTGGTTATGACGTTTTTTTCGCGGCCCATGTGGTTAGATCTGACTTAAAATGCCAGTGTTATGATGGAGGGCATAGTGCCAGAAAATCTCCCGACCTGAAAGATGCAGACATCACGGAGCTACTGTCCATGAGGGCATACAACATTTTGATAGAACACCTGAAGGGAACGCTAGAGACACGCTAGCCTACAACTGCATGACAAGGACAAACTAATTCAGAAGACTGAATCATCATAAGCAGAAGGCGCTGAAAAGGTAGTAGCCTACAGCGACGCCGCTGGACGACAATAACAGGAGTATTTAATAAATTGTTAGCCAACTCGGTTTTCTGTTCATTGATAGCCTTCATGACCTGCTGAGCTCGCTGATATTTGCTGAGCATATATGCCTAGAGAAAATGAAAACGAAGAAAACCCAACTTTGTTCCAAGCTCCTTATGTAAATGCGACACATGGGGAGAGGATGCTTTTGGAAAAATAAACCATGAAAAATGAACAACTTCACTGTTATTAATGTTAGTATTTTGTTTGTTGCTTAAAAACGTTGTATGATCTTGAAGTCTTGAGTTAGCCTACTGAATTGGCTGGTAGCCTACCATAAAGTTTGTGCATGCTCTCTCTCCAACGCTAAACCAGATTTGGGGGTTCTATAGCCAATTCTGGTACATAATGTTGAAAACAGATAAATGTGTTTATTTGAAGCACACATACAAATACTGTAGGTTAGGGTCAATTTCAAGTGCACACTTACATGACAAGCCTACTTTCAAGTATTAGCCTATGCACAATAGATTATCTTCTTTAGCCTACATAATGCATAGGCTACATTTTGTAAACAAAAAGCAGCTGTGACAGGCAGCGGCCGCATATATTCTGGCGGCCATATCTCGCATCTTGTGAACTCTACAAGCCCCCACCCTCACTGACAAACCACACGGAGATTCTGTAATGTGCGTGTATGTCGTTCACACATACGTCCGTTATAAGGTCAGTATTAGGTCCGCAGGTTAGTATCATATCTGAATCATCCAAGGGTAGGACCTCCGTTTGACAAACCTCCGCATATAATCCGGAGGTTATATCTGAAAGCTTTACTTTCTCCCGCCGTGGTGCGCTACACTCAGATGCACTCATGTCTCAATGCTCGCTCTTGATCGCTCACCAAGATTCCGAGATTTTATCTAATTTATGGGCGCCAGGGAGCCGCTTATCAATATATGTGGGAGACTCCCCGGAACTTCCTAAGTCTCTCTCAAAATCAAAACACCCAATTCACGCTTGGACTTTTCGATTATGTTTCTAAATGTTGGGACTGATGGACACTGAACTCTGGGGGTTATTTGAACCATGGGCGGATTATAAACTTTCAGGCCCCTGGGCCCAGATGTATTAAGGGCCCCCCCCCACTAATTGTCGTGTATGTGGGAGGGGGGGTTTGGGGGTCCTCCCCCAGAATTTTTTAAATTTGTTTGATGTGATTTCCTGTATTCTGGTGCATTTTGGGGATGGCCAATACTAAATTCAATCAGATTCATAGCCTACATCCTGATTTGTTGATATTGAGGCAATGATTCCATGCAAAGGCTTGGGCTTCAGGGCCCCCTGACCCCTTGGGCCCCTGGGCCCGGTAGGCCTGTGCAGTAATCCATCCCTGATTTGAACGTTCGTTGTGAAGTGGTTTACTGTAAAAGGAGCGTCGGATATCCCGCCTGTCTTTGCACAATTATAAGGCCATGATTATGCCTGCGCTAGCCTGAAGTCGAGAGAAAGAAGACTAAATAAATATGCAGACATGTTACATATTTTACACATGCATGTTATGTGCAATTCAGCAACTGCACGCATGACATATAAAAAAATAAAGGCCTAGCCTACATTATTGTGTAGTAAATTGAGTTTATCCAACCTGCTGGCAAGCCAAAATGCGTTGCACATTGCTTTATCATTGTCCTCTAAAATGCAATATAAGCAACTTGAATATAGGCTATCGCACATCCAGTTTGAACACCCTGATGGACACTGAACTCTGGGGGTTATTTGAACGTTCACTGAAGTGGTTTAGGCTACTGGAGCGTAAGAATTCCGCCCGTCTTTGCGCAATTGATTGACGGCTATTAATTAATTAATATAGGTGGCCTGCACACACAGAGTTTGCTTGATGCACAGAGTTTCCGACCGTTTTCCCCTGAGAGCTTAGAGAATAAAATGAGGAGAGCACAACTGTGTTTTACATAATGTGGAACATTTATTTACATGGCCAGTTCAAAATCGCCTAAGGTTTTGACTGAAATGTGTGCCTATATCAATTATTGGGTAAAACATTGTTTGGAGTGGATGGCGGGTGGATTGTTGATGTAGCTGCAGGTGCAGATGACATGAGCTCATCCATGCATCTAGGATGTTGGAATTTGATAGGATACAGGAACTGCAGAGATAAATTGAAAATGAGGATTGGTAATGTCGGAATAGCGGTACTAAAATCGGGCATGTCTAAGTAGAGGCATGTCGTAATAACGGTATGTCGTAATAGAGGGTTGCCGTAATAACGGGATGTCGTAATAAAGGGTGAACCCCACCAAGCATGCATTTGAAAATCTCACTGCACGCAAATTGGATAACACTAGACCAATGTTTACTGAATGATTCCGGACTTCGACGCAATAGACCTCTGAAGTTCGCCTACAAAAAAGCTTGCCATAGGTAGTTAGCTTCAATTAACAACCGGAACTCCTTATATGGGCAAAGATGGCAGTTTTGGTTCTTTTTTGTAGGCGAACTTCAGAGGTCTATTGGATAACACTACAATCTGCAGCGCTGTCATCATCAGTTTAGCTCGCCTCTGGCAGATGCGTCGATTTGATTGGTTTCACGGGATGCAAGGGGTAAAAGTAACGTGCATCATTGCTCATTGCCAATGTCTTGCAGAGACAATTCCATTGCTTTCACGAGAACTCTGGATTTCCAGGGTAACAAAATCCCTGCTCCTCCCAAAAAGGGACGTTGTCTCTTTAAAGTGTAACTGAATTTCACCTTATTCACCCGGCGGCCAGAACGAGGCTAACGGCTCATACAGTTGCTCATACACACAGTTGCATTCCGTAAGCCCATGTAAAGTGAACGGCATGCATCTCCAGCACTGCAACGCACGCAACTGTGTGCGGGAGCCGTAACACTGGTGATCCACTAGCATGCGATGCGAACTCCGCGACGCAGTATCCCTATTAATTTCTATGAGAAGCGAATCCCGCATAGGATTCTGGGTGTAGTGCGACGAGAGCTGTGGCTGCAGCCATGGGGCTATCACATTGTACACGGTATGCGCTGCGCTCGCCGCTAGGTTGCTCTTGGTTGAGGTAACGTCCCAAAGATTTTTGTTGTGCTTGCCGCTGGGCTCAGCGCAAAATACCAACGGCTTACAGCACGCTGCGGTCAAAGTTCAACCTGATTGAACTTTGACCGCGGCAGCGCAAGAGCAGCAAAGCAGCAAAATGCCGCTTGCGCTGCGCTGAGTGCAGCGGCCGACCAGTTCTTGCGCGCGCAAGCCATTGACTATAATGCATTTCATAGCGCATGCCACGTGTAATGTGACAGGCCCTTAAAACAAAACCAAAGCAACTTACAGAAACATGGCAGACGAAAAATTAACCATAGCAGTGTCTACATTCCGTGTTTGTATGATGTGTCGCTAGAATCATACAGGGACAACTTCATGATTGAAAGGACCGCCCAACTTGCAAACTAATTTATAGATGTGACTTTCCCTCGGTAATTTCAAAATAGTGGAGGGATTTGTTTGGTTGTTTACTAGGCTACCTGCTCTTGCCCTGCCGTTTCCACCCATCTACAAAAGGGAACACCCATCAATCGTTATTCTTTCAACGTCCATGCAGTCCAGTAGCCTGAAAACCAGACTCTCTGACTTCGCAAGAGTCTGGCCTAGATCCATAGGCAAACATTTATTTACGGGTGGGAGGGCACAGTTTGAGGTTTAAAATCATTGGAGTTCCTTTGAACCGCTTTGAACCAATCACTAGCAACCGGCGTTTCGTCATACAGAGAAGTTTCTCTGCATCACGCCCATAACAAGCAAGCTGCATCTTATCAGCAAACAGTCACACGTTTCATCTGTAACTCTCGCCAAAATGCATCATATGGGGTTTTGTGAATGTACCCAAGTCAAACTTTCATATAAATGCATAAGTACGTCCAAAGCGCCACTTTTAAGCTTGTATGCGTTGTCGTTTTCCTTTTGAATGGGAATCCTATAGGGCCACTACTTTTTTGATACAATCGCGTCAAAATCGCTATCTTTCAAACACTAAGAAGGCTCGACACAACATGAAACTTTGATCAAAGTATCATCAGTGTCTCTACACATGAACTTGAGCATTGAGAACATTGTTGGTGTACAGAGAGTTTACTAAATGAAAGGTTTTGAACAACTCACTTGTTTTTTATGCTCGCTGCCATCTTGCAAGGAGTGAGTTGTCCAAAATCTTTCTTTTTAGTAAACTATGTGTACACAAACAATGTTCTCAATGCTCGAGTTCATGTGTAGAGACACTGATGATGCTTCAATCAAAGTTTCATGTTATGTCGAGTGATTGCGTGATACTCCCACTTTTCCCTCACCCTCCCATAAATGCATCAATGCATACTGTATATGTTCCATGGCAGCATGTTCAAATGTATCATGAAAATTGTTGGGTGGGTGTTCCATAACACAGTGCATTTAGTAGTGTGTGAAATGAATGTCCCACACTGTGAAGCATTATAGTTTGATACTGCAGCTGAAGTTAGACTTGAAGAAGAAACTGTCACTTGTTCCATTTTTTTTAACAGCCATTCCATTATTGATAAGTTCATTAAATTTCTATGTTAACATGTTCTTTTAAGAAAAGATGGAAAATAACTCTTTGTCTGTGCTGTTAAGTGGTTAGAAGAAATGAAATCGGAATCGGCTAAAATCGGTATCGGCAGGTCAAACTGTATGAAAAATCGGAAATCGGTATCGGCCCAGAAAATTGCAATCGGTGCATCTCTAGTCTTTTTCTGCATTAAAACACATCAAATAAAGCCATGGAGACAGTATTTTTCGTTGATCAACCACTACAGAGCTTAGCTTGCTCCAGTATACGCTATAGCCCCACATTGCAAACAGTGGATTAGCTAAGGGCCATGAGCGAAACGCTTCCCAAATAGTATTTTTTTTAACCAGTAATAGGCTATTGTTCAAAACAGCACCAAACCTCGTCAGATGTCAGTAGCTTGCTCAGGGTCCCTTACACATAAAACGAAGCACCAACAACGTAGTTAGCGAACAGAAGACAGTTAAGAACACTTAAGCTACCAACTGTCCCTCTACCAGCTCCTCCAACCCCAGTACGAATAATAGATTAGCAAAACGTGACAGTACAATGAATCCTTGCGATACTGGGTTGGATCAGTTAGAATATGAGGCGGTTTATATTCTGTATTTATTATTTTCTAGAAACCACAACTTTACACAACTTAACACAACCTAACCCAACTCATCAAGACACAGCTAAATCCACACAGGTTTAATTATTTAAATGAAAACATTCAAGTCACATACTGTTGGAGTGTGGAATAACTGATCAATATCACCTCCCTGGAAGATTTGCATTCTGTCTGAACGAAGAATTAGGCCAGCCGTTGTAGCCTACAACCTGCAACATATCTCATAATTCACTACAATGGATTTGTTTGAATAGATAAAATACAACATATTTCGTATTGCCAATCAAATGCTAAACATGGCTCAAATATTTTGCACGGCAGGCCTAGTGCTTCAAAGGTGTTACAGATTCACAATTAGAAAGCCAATTGTAAAATTATATTTGTACTTTTGACCTTTGATTATACAGATAAGATAAGATACAGATAAGGCCTATTTTTATTTATTATTATGCTATAGGGCCTACATGCCCCATAACCCATGGGCAAAATAGAACATTATCTCCGGCAGAGGGGCCACACATATGTGTGAAATAATATAGTTGTTAGGCTACTACAGTATGCAGACCTTGGAGAAACAAACAACCTGCTCAACAATGCCCAGCCATGTCCACTGGACAAGATAAGATGGGTGCTGTTGAAATGACTCAAAGTCAATCACTGGTGTCAAACTCCCTGGAATCTCAGCAAACAAATGGATGTAATGAGCATGAGGAGATAGCACCTAAGCTGCTGAGAGGCTATCAGAAAGGAAGGGTCATGTTGTAACACCAGTACCAATACACTCATTTGTGGTGTAGCACCCCCAAGAGTAGACATAGAGTTTCAGAGTAGGGGATGTTGAGAAATTCAGATATTGATTTTGAAGTGTATTTTCTACTGAGAAAAAAGGCAAGATTGTCACACACACACTCATTCATAAACTGGCACACACACACTAATGCACACACACACACACACACAGAGAGAAGCACACATGCAGAAGCAAACACACACACTCACTTACAGTAACATAGAATGAGTTACAAGAGTAGGTGATGGAGTAGGATTTATTTCTGCAGAGAGAATATGCAGGACTGAGCAACAGTCATATTTTGTGCCTCAATGTGATAACATCTAGTTACTATTGGAACAAGGAGATATTGTCAAGAAGAAACGCTTAAATACTAAAGTTTCAACACTTAAGTCGGGCTAAATTTTTAGATATGATGACAACATAACATTTCTTGTCCATGCAGTATTGCATTGGATGATATTCCATTGTCTTTCATTATTACAGTGGCAGACACGTGTTATTACAACAAGACATAATCTGTAATAGACTACATCAGGGGTGTCAAACTGGGCCAACAGGGCAAACGGGTTGTCATACTGTACAAATCATGTACTGCTGTCAGATACTGCTTGTTCTTTCATGAAATTCCCTACTTCCATGTCAGTTTTTGTTGGCCTATTCCTTTCTGAGGATGGTTTGTAATGCGGTTTAATACATTTATCATATCATAGAGGTGTTTCTTATTACCCATTGTTGAAGACAACTGGATGTGAATGTCTTTTTTTTCCCTTCCTAACCAAAACATTTGGGGGGCCATGTGAAACCTGCTGGCGGGCCTGATCTGGACCCCAGGCTTTATGTTTGACACCTGTAGACTACGTGCACGGAAGGCTCTCTGTGCACTGATTTGTTTTCAGTGGAGCCAGGTGTATATGAACCTGCCACTATTGTCAATGTAGTGTCTACACGGACTTGGTTGGGTGTTGCACTAGGGAATCAGCATGTTACAATAAAGATGGATTTATGTGTGTGTTAAAATAGTTTTTACTGGGCAAACAGGATAGTAATCTGCCCAGATGGTCTGCTGATGAGCTGAACTGAATGGGGCTCTCGCACTCTGTATGGTGTCGACTCCTGAAGGGGGTAGCACAGCACTCAGAAGTCTCGTTCATTCAGGAGGCAGGTGGTCAGTCAATAGCTCTCGGGCTCCGGGGGCCAAATTGTTCCCTGCAGTTCATCCATTCCTAGTGGCAGGTTGAGATTCACAGCTCGCAGTGGGTGGTCTCCCGCGATGCAAACCGGTTGACCTACGCAGTGCCGAAGTGTGTCCAGATACTGGGCACAACCTGGGGGTGTCCTGTACTGTACTGTAGGTGCCACTGGTGTCAGCGGCCTCTGGAGAGCACTCGCTTTCTGGGCAGCATGAAAATGCATTGCAAGTAGTGACAAACAGAATGTACTCAAATTTACCTTAAATTACCCCTGAAAACATACCAAAACCAATTCATTTAAATTAAGGGGCCCTTAATTTGTAAAACAGACCCTTAAAGGAACACGCCACCCAATGTCAGTAGTAATATATGTTCTTACCTTAACTTTCCCGAGTTGAGTCATACCTCTCCCGTGTCGGTACGTGCACTTAAGTGCTCTGGTGCGCGGCGCGAATGTGTTAGCATGTTGCTTTGCTAGCGGGCTCAGACGTAGCCAAAGAGGGAGGAAGATAGCAGTAAACAAACATCCATGTTTTCCCTACTTAAATACAGTTGCACGAGTAGTTGATAAAAATGTGTAAGGTCACACAACATGAAACGTGGCGATTTTTCAAGCGAATAAACAGGAGAACTACAATGTGTGTCTCAGTCAAACTCGGTTGGTGTCCTACCGGATTGTGCTTGAATGGACCCTACAAGGTGAAGTTTTGGGGAGAGAGCATCGAAACCACTACCATCATGTGTTGTTGTGGCCATTAGACGAGAATATCCTTCTGAATCAGGTGTTTATATTGGATTCCAAGAAGTAAATGAGGCAGTGGACATAGGCCCACTGTAAATGGACGATGTGCTCGACATCTGCTTATATTTCCCACTATCTGTGGGACACACACTGCACCTTATGTCAGTAGTAGGCTACCTGTTTGTATTTTTCCATATTACTAGCATTAGGCCTACTGTCTCACCATCACTTTATTTTCAATTTCCCCTTTTGTATTACATTGCACATCATTAGTCAGTCTGTACATTACCCTGCTCTCTAACTCAATAAAATTAAGACAACATTTTCGGCATCTCTGTATCTTTGATGGACAGTATATAAATAAATCTTTGAACCTACATGGCTTCAAATATTATCAGTCATAGAACATCAAGGATCTTTTAAATCTCCTTGGAGCTTTATTTGGAGAACATGTAACTTGTTGAATTTGTTCAAACATAAATGAGGTCACAAAATGAGAAAATATGTAGATAGATAGATATATAGATAGATACTTTATTGATCCCCAAGGGGAAATTCAAGGTCTCAGATAGCATACAGACATCACACACAACATGCACTAACAGCAGAAAAAGTAATAAAAGTATATAATATAAAAAACACAACTGAGCAATAAGGACAGTAGAAGATAAAGAATATACAGTACTAAAATACAAACAAATTATACTAAATAACACTAAATCTAAATCAAGTCTAAAACAGTAAAGTGTGTGCTTAGGGGTGATTAAGCATTAAGCGCTTGCAATGACTGAGGCAGGGACTGAGCCTGTGATTCTCTGTAGTAAGGTAAGGTGCTCTGTGAGAGTGAGTGTCTCTGCTTGATTTGTAGTCTTTTCTTTTTAGCAGTTCTATTGCAGTCCACTATTTTTACATTGTAATCCTATAGTCATAGCTCCATCTGATGCATGGTAATTCATTTGCCTACTGATTTGTGTGAACGTGAAGGGCTGGTCATCTGTACAGGTACTTCAGGGTCTTCAGCTCTGTACTTCTGGGGGGTTGAATGACCTGCACCAGCAAAAAGGTTCTCTTGTCCAGGCAGATCTGCATCACTCAATTCTGCCTGTTTAGTGATTAACACAGTTCAGACAGAAATTACAATCCAAGAGTAGGCCACCTTTTTCCAATGCAATAGAAAAAACTGGCATAATTACCGGTAGTACAGTATTTATTTTTCTTTAATCAGAATAGGTTAAAGTAAGTATTGTTACAGGGCATTTACATAAATAGACAGTACTCTTTCTGTGTCTCACCTAAGATAAAAATAACACTGCCTGTATCATTGTATGTCATGGTAAAGGGCATGGTAATATAAAGTAGCTAGGGTAATGTATAAATATAGCTGCAAGCAGCAATGCGGGGGCCTAGCAGTGCGCTATAGCAGGAATGGCATTGCCATGGCATGAGCAAGCACTCACAGCAAGAGGCCAAATTACACCAATGTCCTTGTGCATTCTCACAATCAGCTACCATGTCCCTCTACCAAGTTTGGACTTCATACACCAAAGTGTTGCTGAGATGTGAGCTCACTTTCTTTATTACAGCACCCCTAGAGGCCAAATGAGACCACTTTCCTTGCATGTCCTCACAATCAGCTAATATGTCCATGTATCAAGTTTGGACTTCATACAATGAAGCGTTGCTGAGATATGAGCCCACTTCCTGTATTACAGCGCCCCCTATAGAGGCCAAATGATGCCAATTTCCTAGTGTGTCATCACAATCAGATACCAAATCCCTGTACCAAGTTTGGACTTCATACATTAAAGCATAGCCGAGAAATTAGCCCACTTCCTCTTTGGTGGCTTCATCGCCATATTTGATTGGCTGTCACGGGCAAAACAAAAAATGAAATAAAAAATCTGACAAGTATCGCTTGAAGATCATGGCTTCTGTCAAATGAAATTTGTAACCGCAAACTGGTTTGGACAAAAGTGATAGGTCTAATATGGTGGAAAGTGATAGGATAGGGGTCGATGAACTCTGTATGGTCCAAGGATTCAGACACTACCTCAATTGTGAAAATCAGACAAATAGGTCAAGGATCACGCGCATGAACGCATGTCCAGCATTGAACTGGTGGTGGCGCTAGAGTGTTCAATGTATATGCATAAAAGTTGCTGTGAGTGATTAGGACAGTGTCCTGACTAATGGTATCAAGTTTTGTTATGTTAACTCAAAGCGTCACAGAGATGTTAGTCCACTTCCTGTTTGGCGGGTTCATGACCATATTTGATTGGCTGTCACGGGCAAACAAAAATGAAATTGAAAAATCTGACAAGTATCGTTTGTGCGGCTCGGGCAGAAGATCATCTCCGCCAAGTTCCGTGAAAATCGGATGAAATTTGTGAACGCTGAAACTTTTCGTAGAGTTTGGACTAAATCCAATATGGCGGAGGTCCAATATGGCAGAAAGTGACGTAATAGGAGTCAATGAACTCAGGTCGGTCCAGGGAGTCCAACAGTGCCTGATTTGTGAAAATCGGATGCACCGTTCAGTGGTCACATGCGTGAATGCAATCCAGTTTTGACCCATTGGTGGCGCTAGAGTGTTGGGCATAGAGTTCTATAAATTGGTGAGAGTGATCATGGGACGGTCCTGAATCAATGCGCCGAATTTCATAACTTTCGACCCAGCGTTCAATTTTCGACCAAATTTTGACCCGCTGGTGGCGGCTTAGACGGCTGGGTTTAGAGATCCGTAATTAGCTGAGTGGTCAGTGAAGTGTCCCAAAACTTTCTGCCAAATTTCAGCACTTTTTAGCCAGGCGTTCTATGGGCTGCCATAGACTCCAATGGCGGAAGTATAATAATAGGAAAAGCTAGTAACTCAATGGGTGCCTTTGCAGCTTCGCTGCTAGGCCCCCAATTACTTTACCCTAACATCTAATATTTACAGATATCTAGGCTATATTTAACATTTATTTTATATTTGGCCTGTTATGAAATCATGTAGGCTGTTGAACAATTTAAGCACAGCTCAGCTTTAAGAAACTTAAATAGCCTATAGATGCATGCTTAGCATTTTGTGATTATTAAGGCTACTTTCACAAACTCTTCTTCAACTGTCCTCTGATTCTATGCTATCTAGGCGATATTTGTAACATTTATTTTGTATTTGGCCTGTTATGAAATCATGTGGAACAAAAAACACATTGTAAAACTTAAAGCCCAAATTTGGAGACATCCATGCATGTCGAAATTTGCTGCAAATTCAAAACTGGATTACTCTGGAACGGCTAACTATACAGGGGGCTTTACACCTTGTGTTCGGTAAGGTCTGCTGTTTATTCTGATATACTGTATGGTTTGTCATGTGTTAAACGAAGGGTTCATGAAGTATTCCAACGAGATGAATGAGTATGGAGATGGATGCAAAACATTCAGTAGAATTTATGATTAAATTGAATTATATTTACTTTTCATGAACCGCTCACCAAAGCAATTAGCGATCGTTTAAAAGTTGAGAAAAAAGCTCTTTCATGTGATACTTTGATGTCTGTGTGATGAGTAGGCTACGCTCAACTGAGAAAAAATGGGTGAATTTGGACGACTTTCTTTCTTTATGTCACTTTCTCCCACTGCGTAAAAGACTAAATTAATTTGCACTGTGATTGCTAAGATTATTTTTTGAAAGGCCATAGGCTAAATAAAATAAATTAGTTATAGGCTTGAGCATCACCAGATCTGAATGTGTTGTCTCGTGCCTTCAGCAGAGTCTGACCTCACTGTTCATCCATGGCTTCTGATTAGGGAAAGTCATAATCCGTTTGAGGGTGGTGACACTGTTGATGTTGGAGTTGATACAGTCCAAGACGGAGAAGGCATATGAATCAATGTCCGTGTGGAGATTCTAATTTAATTTAGAATCTGTTGAAAGACTCCAGTATCTCATGGAGGGACATGTACAACATCCAAATCTAGCTTTGTTGGGTGACAAACTTAGACGGGAGGCGAGTGTATTAATATTAGCTGAGAGATAGGCTTGCATGCATGTTAAAAAGGACACTGATATCACTGCTAATGGAGCGGATAAATGCATTGACTCAACAAAGCTAAATGTGAGTACAGAACATTGGCAAATTGGCAAGATGCCAGATCCAAAAAAAGAAATACAAAAGTAACTGTAATTATGACCGCCAAGAGCAGCGATCGGTCATATAGGTTTAGTCAGATTTTTTTCTTTTCGCGATGTCCAAATTTCCTCAAGGATTCCCGGACACTGAAAGACTGGGGTAGATGAAACTTGGTGGGCATGTAACCCCATATGGATAGCATGGAACCATTGTTTTTCGTTTTGATCTGTAGAGGGTAGGGCAGACACAGTTTTCTGTGAATATCTCGAGAACCGTAAAGGTTTAGGAGGACCATTTTTTTTTGTATGTTGATCTCTGGCAAGGCCATGTCAACCCATTCCATAACCACTCATTTCATGTATAGTGCCACCTAGTTAAACACAAAAAGTAAAATGAGGTGTTGTAATCGCGAGGTATCTGTGACCTAACATAGTCAAAACTGCACCGAAATTGAAGTGTAGGATCATTAGGACACCCTCTGAATGCACGCCAAGTTTTGGAATTCCGTTCATGGGGGGCCACACAATAAATTAATTTATGTTACTATACACCAACTGGCCTGTAGGTGGCCGGAGACAGTTTTCTGTGAATATCTCGAGAACCGTAGGGCCTAGGAGGTCCACCTTTTTTTGTATGTCGGTCTTAAGGGGCATGTCAACCCATCCCATTACCACTTATTTCATGTATAGCCACCTAGTTAAAAATTAAAAAAAAAAAATTAGGTGTTTTCATCCCAATATCTCTGGCTGACATGGTCAAACTGCACGAAATTGAAAGTGTAGGATCATTATGACACCTTCCGAATGCATGCCAAGTTTTGTGAACTTTCGTTCATGGGGCCTTTACAATAAAATGATTTATGTGTACATTTAGTGACCGTATTACCAAACAAGGATTCCCGACACTGAAAGACCGGGGTACACCTAAACTTGGTGGGCATGTAACCCCACATGGATAGGCATGGAACCATCGTTTTCATTTTGATCTGTAGCCCCCCCGCTGGACTGGACCCCCAAAGGAGTGGGTAGGGCAGACACAGTTTTCTGTGAATATCTTGAGAACCGTGGGGCCTAGGGATGACCAATTTTTTCTGTATGTTTGTCTCCAGGGGTCATGGTAACCCATTCCATGTGCACACATGTGCATAAGCAGATATACACCGCACACACATACATTCACAGTAATCATACGCATGACACATATTCAAGAATTTCTCAGAATTATGAACAGGCAAGATGGGGGTGGGGTTGTATAAAATGAATTTTACATGTGAAATCTATGAACTAATCATGTTTTGGTACTTGTTGTGTAGCAGATACCAGTGAGAATTAAAAAATAAGATAAAAATAACACTGCCCGTATCATTGTATGTCATGGTAAAGGGCATGGTAATGTAAAGTAGCTAGGGTAATGTATAATTACTTTACCCTAACATCTAGGCTATATTTAACATTTATTTTATATTTGGCCAGTTATGAAATCATGTAGGCTGTTGAACAATTTAAGCACAGCTCAGCTTTAAGAAACTCAAATAGCCTATAGCATTTTGTGATTATTAAGGCTACTTTCACAAACTCTTCTTCAACTGTCCTCTGATTCTATGCTATCTAGGCGATATTTGTAACATTTATTTTGTATTTGGCCCGTTATGAAATCATGTGGAACAAAAAACACATTGTAAAACTTAAAGCCCAAATTTGGAGACATCCATGCATGTCGAAATTTGCTGCAAATTCAAAACTGGATTACTCTGGAACGGCTAACTGTACATATTCAAGAATTTCTCAGAATTATGAACAGGCAAGATGGGGGTGGGGTTGTATAAAATGAATTTTACATGAAATGTGAAATCTATGAACTAATCATGTTTTGGTACTTGTTGTGTAGCAGATACCAGTGAGAATTGAGTGTGGATAATGCAATTTAGTGAGACAGTTAGAATCATATAGGCCTTTCAGCGTGATTTATTTTTGTGAAAAAAATGTGCTGGACTGGGCGGCGGTCATACTTTGTACCGCTCTGCGGTACATCTAGTTACTTCAACACCAGTAAATTCATATGGTCCTAGATCTATACCTGGTATTAGAAATAGAGCCAGATCAGACAAGGCTTGGGGTCCTAAGGAAAACCCACAGCCCCTAAGATTATCAAACAGATTTGAATGCCTCCGAGACATTAGAGAGGAACATGAAACAGATTCCAAGAATGTATATGTACTTTTTTTTTTGATCCCGTGAGGGAAATTTGGTCTCTGCATTTAACCCAATCGGTGAATTAGTAAAACACAAACAGCACACAGTGAACACACAGTGAGGTGAAGCACACACTAATCCCTGCGCAGTGAGCTGCCTGCTTCAATGGCAGCGCTCGGGGAGCAGTGAGTGGTTAGGTGCCTTGCTCAAGGGCACTTCAGCCGCGGCCCACTGATCGGGGCTCGAACCGGCAACCCTCCGGTTACAAGTCCAGAGTGCTAACCAGTGGGCCACTGCTGCCCCATGATGTGCACAGACAAAAAGCAGCATTCGGCACCTGTCCTTTGACAATCGCCTGGTAGCCCTCACTGAAATAAAGACCTTGGAGGAACATAAACAGCCCGCTCAACAATGCCCAGCCACATCCACTGGAACAAATGAACATGAGGGGATAGGCTATGTTGAAATCCATATCACCTATCAAGGCTACTGAGACGCTATCAGGAAAGAAGAGTTATGCTAAAACACCAGTGTCTCATAACATGGACACTGCTGGAATGACCGTGGGAAGCGAACTACCTCAGCAGTCAAATGGAAACTGTGAACATGTGGAAGTGAAATCAACAGCCCACTCCAACTCCCCCGAATACCCATCACCATCTCCACCCCAGTATACAGTATGTCACTCCCTGCAAGTAAGCAGAGACTGATGCCAATAACCGGGCAGCTTTTTAATACCCCAATACCATGAGCAGATCCCCTGCAAACTGACAGACAGTGTTATATCAGCCTGAGACGTTCAACTGTTTTCCCAACCTTTACAGCACCAAAAAAGCCACCCCCTCTGCCTCCCCATTCAGAAGAATATTTTCAGCAGTCATATTCTCAGCCGGCACATAACATGGAATGTGCAGTGGACAATACTGACAACAACACCAGGGATCAAATCACTAACTCTTGATTGCAACGGTTTGATATTTTCAGGGTCCCTGCAATAGGTACTGACAGTAGTTTTGAGAACACACCGGGACCCAGTAGGCCCATGACATTCTCTATACCTGTATTGATTAGCAATAGAACGAGTCAAGAGCATCGACCTTACAGCGTAAACCAGTCAAATCTCCTACCTGTACCACAACAACCACAAAACTCCCCGCAGTTCATATTGCCTCAACACTTAAAGTAAAACTAGCACTTCTGGATGGATCTTTAGGTGAAGTCATGCTGTCTCTCCCTTGATGCGCATCATTGTAAATAAACTCTGTTCCTGATTTTTCATATTATTGGTCTGACCAACTAATGAGAAATGCAGAACATTAAACCACATATTGGAATATTGGACATAATGCAGAACATTTAACCACATATTGGAATATTGGACATAATGTTCTATTCCACTTTCTCTCAGTCCCCCTTTTTCAGCCTTTATGGCTGGAACATTTTATCAATAATTGCCACTATATAAAATATAAATGATTATGCAATTGTTTCATCAAAGTTAGTCAGATCCAAATAAGCTGGTACATGACTAGATTTAACTGATTTCATAAGTTATGAAAAACATGATTGGTGTACAATAACAACCACAGTAAATAAAAAACAAACCATCACGACAATCAGAACAAGAGCTAGAAAACTAAAAAGAGTATATGGTCCATCCCCTAAACTATCCATTTCTATATCAGGTTGGGTTAATCCTATTGATGTACCACCTTTTCAGATTATCAACCGATTTAGAGGCATCAGGACATAAATCACATGTATATAAAAATAATAAGTTTTGAATCCAATACTCTCAAGTCCCCCTTTAAAAGACTTGAAGCCTTTGACACCAAACAATAGCACAAATTTGATTGAATCAGAATGAGCCTACTAATTAACTGAGAGTAATGCAGTAATTGTGTCTCTTTACCATGTAATACTTAGGCAAAGCTGAATATAAAACCAAAACAAATTAGAAATGTCTCAACAATTCTCAAATAGAACCCAATAAAGGAAATAAATCAAATGAAACAACATGGTTACATGTATAAAAGTGGCCCTGACTGTCTTGATTTCTCACAGGGTGTGAACAAAAAAGTTTACATACCACAGAGTACCAGTGATAAAAACAATAACCTAACAGTTCAAGGGGAAAAAGAAACAATAGACAAAATAAAAAAAGAGTAGAGTCTGTAAGCAGGGTTCTTGCAGGTTTCAGTAAGTCAAATTTAAGACCTTTTTAAGACATTTTAAGACCATAAATATTGAAATTTAGGACCTACACGACACATTACCAAAAAATATTCAAATCAAAGAAATTCTGAAAAAATCATTGAAAAGTAGTTGAAAACGCATTAATTTAATTTACAGATAAAGCAATCAAACTAGTAACCTTCCACACCCAACGTCTACAACCCAACTGATTTTTACATTGCTCACTTGTAGTATACTCAAGGAAAAATATCCCCACACGCACTAAAATGCCCTAAACCTTAAGCCCAAAATGAAAATAATCTAAAACAAACTAGCCCTCAAATAGAATAGATTTCATCAAGGAAGTCAAAAATGAGACTGAAGTTGAAACTGGGTGTGAAAGTGTGTTTTGGGTGGACACTCTGCACTTCTGTGCGTGTGTGTGTTTGCATGAGAATGTGTGTGGGTGGGGTATGTGTATGAGCCTTGTCAAGGACGTTGTTAGGCTTACAGTATTTTGGGGGAGCTGAAACCACCCAAAGATGATCAAAAGCCCTCCTAAAAATATATAGTATTAAAATGCGTCCAAATTCACTTCCATTATTCTCTGTTGAATTGCTCACGGAGTACTTATCATGGAGTACTTATTGCTGATAAACAGTTTGCATTTTGCGGCTAGCTTATGTTACTCTGCATGCTCTGGCTTGTGACTCCAGCGCCTTCACACCCAGAGTCCCTAATTGAATAGTTTTTTTGCAAAGTTTGCAGCAAGCCTCGTACCTGGAGCTGGGTACCACTTGTAACCAACAGCAGACATCGCTGTGATCTAGCCAGTGTTGCCACAGTTACCTTGAAAAAGTAATCTGATTACTCCTTTAAAAAGTAACTTAGTTACTTTTAAAATCAAGTAATCAGTAAAATAACTGAGTTAGATTACAAGTTACTTTATTAGTTACTTTCAGCAGCTGCCGACAACACCCCACCGCCGCCTCAACATAAAAATCACAACCGGTTTTGCCAATACTCACTTTATTGGAAATGCATTTTAACAGTAATGTCAACAATGTATAGCAGACATCCCAACCTTAAAAAAAGTAATTTTAAGGAGGTAGCCCTTTAGCCTACTTAGATAGGCCTACTGAAATTCAGATGTTTGTTCAATAATGTCTAGTCAGTACACCAAATAAGGAAGGCCTATAGATAGAAATTGTGATGATAAAATATGTAGATTTTGGTAGTTTGGGCTTTTCATTTTCAAAAAGAGAACAAACGGGAGAGCGCAGTGTTTGCAAAGAAAAGGCTTTTCATGTAGCCTTGGCAACTAGCCATCTAGTATAGGCCTGAATAATAACAAATTAAATGACACTTGTTAAACTAACCTCAACAAGTCTTTTGCAGCCATGGGCAATGCTACAAAAAGTGCAGTGTGCAAGACTATCATTATGTTTTACTGTTATGAGACAAGGGTACACTTTACACTTTCTTGTTCGTTCTAGATTCCGAGAGATTTTATCTAATTTGCGGGCGTCAGGAAGCCACTATCGGGAGACTCCCAGAACTTCGGGAGACTTGTCTAGCTAGACAGCACTTTGTCACCAGCACAGAGTGTACAACATACCTTAATGTTATCATGTTTAGCAGCCACAAACTCAAAATAATGACTGTATAGATAAAATGCGCATCTCTCTCCTCCCTCTATTGTTGTTTATGTTTGTGTTGCTGCGTGGTATTACACGTGAGTCATCATGATGAAAACGTGAGCGTTAATCCCCGAGACAAGAAAAAAGCAAAGAATATATCTTTTATTAAGGTAAATGACAAAAATAGTAGGCCTAACGCAGACATCCCAAGTCTCCCGGAAGTTCCGGGAGTCTCCCGTATATTGATAGCGGCTCCCTGACGCCCGCAAATTAGATAAAATCTACCGGAATCTAGAGTGAGCGATCAAGGGCGAGCATTCGAGACCGCGTGTGCATCTGAGTGTAGCGCGCACACGACGGGAGAGAAAGAGAGGGAGAGAGAGAGAGAGGTGGTGCGTGTGTGCCTGAGCGCATCCAAGAGAGAGAGAGCATCCTGATTGGCCTGTTTCGCTAAATCAACCAATCAGTTTTCAGTGTAGGCGGGCTTTAATTTATCTATTTTCTCCCGAACTTAATTAATCAGTTCAGTGTATGAACAAGAGCGTCATAGCAGAGTCAGTGCCTCAAAAAAAAACGAAAATGTAGGCTACCCTTGTCTCATAAGAGTAAAAAATAATGATAGGCCTAGTCTTGCACGCTGCCCTGTTTGTAACAGTGACTTTAGCATTGCCCATGCCAGGTGAAATGATTGCAAAAGACATGTTGAGGTGAGTTTAAGTGCCAATTAATGTGCATATTATTCAGGCCTATAGCCTAGATGGCTAGTTGCCAAGGCTGGGGGCTCGTGATACCTCCCTAAAATGACTTTTTGCAGGTTGGGATGTCTGCTAATGCACAGTGACTTGGATAAGTAACTTTAATCTGATTGCTAGAAATAGTAGCGCGTTAGACTCGTTACCGAAAAAAGTGGTCAAAATAGAGTAACGCGTTACTGGCATCACTGGATCTAGCCATGTCTCGTTGAAAGTAGGCCTACACTTTCCTATTTCCCACACGTAGCCGAACTTTAACAAATTCTGAGGAGACGCAGACGTATTTTGCAGTCAGGTATTGCATTTATCACGGGATTTGTAGATTTATCACTGCGTAGACTACGTACCAACATCAATATCCCCCAGAAAGAACTACAACACACTGAACCAATGTTCTGAGCATTCTGCTGGTTTTGTTACAATGGTAGCAAATACGCTAGAGCTCTGCTTTGCAAGCTACGACTCAATACTTTTTTGCTACTTTGTAATAACTTTCTGCGGCCAGCGTTTCTGGAAATGAACGATGGTAAAATATTTTTTAGACCTGACTAAATGAATTTTAAGACCTCGGAATGAAAATCTGGCGGTTTTTAAGACGTTTTAAGCCCTTAAATTTAAAGTTCTGAATTTTAGGCTTTTTAAGACTTTTTAAGACCCCGCGGGAACCCTGTGTAAGGCTCCCCCTTTTTGACCATTGATTGCACCTGAAACAAAACACAGAGATACACATATCTGGGCCCAAGTTCCAAGTAGTGCTTCCTAAGTTTCAGCTAACATTATTAAAAATATTTCAATTGCAATACTGCTATGGTCTGTCACCAAATTAGTAATTAGCAATTAAATATAATTTCACATGATCATGATCTTCATGGATACTCTTTTTTTTGTGTGTGCCTCATATCAAGAATTGTTTATCATACAGCAAAGCTAAATTATCTTAACCTATTTCACATTGTTTAAAGCAGGCCTAAAGGAATGTTTTAAAGAATTTGGTTAGCACTTTATTCTGAACATATTCTGAACGTCTGAAACAAATGAAAGTTGTATTTTATTGCATTGCATTGCATTGTATGTATGCCATCATACCACATTATCATCTTGACACTGGTTTGCATAGCTGTAAAACAGTTGTAAAAACCTGTTCCATGTCAATGAAGAGAAAAAATAATAATACCAATATAACAAGTGCAGTGGGTGTGTTGTTAATAAACATATGAACCTATTAGTTCAATATTAGTTCAGAATAGTGAAGTGAACACAACAACCTTTCATCCTCCATGAAAAAAAATCTATCTTTAATCATAACTTGATACACTGCAAGAGCTAGCTGTCTATGTTATCAGACTACTCTTAATCAGACTCCCCCTTATGATCTGCAGCAAGGCTGCAAGATTATTCCCTCAGCTAGTGTTGTGGCGTATAACACTGTGTCATAGAGCTAAGTGTGTCATAGCATCAACAATTTAATATATTCACTGCTGTTGGTAAGATTACAACTTTGCTAATCTGGCCCCCAAGTATGAATTTAATCGATATGCTTCAACGCTTGTCAGTGTTGTCACTGCCAGAAGCACGAGATTGTGGAGCAATGCTTAATATGTCCAAGCTACAAGTTCTGCCACTTGTGCCCCTCTCCCCCTTTTATCCAGAACCTTCTCTGCCCTCAGAACCTGTATTTCTTCCAATGTCGCCCATTCAGCCAGTCGCTCACCATAGTGTATGGTGGCCTCACTCAACGCAGGACCTGGTGGGGCTTAAGACACACCTAGCCAATTAACAGTCAAAACACATCTGTGTCTACCTTGAAGCAAGAACATAGCGTCCGCATGGCTGCCAGTGTTTGCGGCCTACACGTGGAACAGGATAACTTGGGTCAGGTTCTATTAGCATGGGGAGCAGGGAGCTTGAAGAAACAATTAGTCTTAAGCAAAATGGTCATACTTTCTATGGGGCCTTCATTAAATTTACAAATGGAAAATCTAAACCAAAACTGTAATATCTGATATAATCCTCGCATCAGTGGTGAAACATTGGGGGCTTAGCCCAGTGTCACACACAGGAAGGCTAGGGGGGTCCGGGGGCATGCCCCCCCAGCAGAAAATTTTGAAAAATAACCCCTTAAATAATGACTTCTAGTGAATTCTGTGTAAACTAATGGACACATTGAGACTTTAAAAATGTGAGACTCAAGGTATATCTGACTAGCACTTTGGGTCTTTCAAGGGGGTCTATATGCATAGCCTTTCTGATCAGCATGCACTTGGTTAATTAAGCGTTTTTTATGAGTTATGGTTTGTATATTATAGGCTAGTATGCTGAGATAACCCTGATGGGATGCTAACTTGTCTCAATAAATTTTTACTTTGAACTCTGGCCAAAGTAGCCTTATGGTCAGGTTTAGCACAGCCCCACACATGAACCCACATTAAATGTTCAGTGTAAATTTCAATCCAGGGCTTAAAATTAATTTTTCAAAATAGGGGGAAAATTCCCCCCTTCAGTGCTTCACATAGGGGATTTACAAACTTTTACAAACTCAAATTTTCCTTATAGGCCTACAGGCGTCAACGAGAGAACACTTACACTTACATGATTTTGGTTTCAATTTTCTAATTGGAGTAAGTCTTTGTGACAACACGTCATGATACATTTGATAATGTTTGATCGTTGTTTTGGTATGAAGCATCTTTTACGTAATGAATGCGCACTCTAGAAAGTGAAAGTAGCCTAACCTAGGCCTACTATGTCGGCCTACTATATCGTTGTTTTGGTATGAAGCATCTTTTACGTAATGAATGCGCACTCTAGAAAGTGAAAGTAGCCTAACCTAGGCCTACTATGTCGGCCTACTATATTGTTGTTTTGGTAAAAAGCATCTTTTACGTAATGAATGCGCACTCTAGAAAGTGAAAGTAGCCTAACCTAGGCCTATATGCACCTACTATATTGTTGTTTTGTAAAAGCATCTTTTAATTGATTACGCACCTCAAAAGTGAAAACACATCAATCCCATGGTATTCTTTGTCCTAAAATGTCTGTGCACATCCCAGTTCAATTCCCGCCGTTCCTCAAATGGAGAACACATCAATTTGCCTGGTATTCTTTGCCCTAAAAAATGAATTGAATGAACAACTGACAACAGTTTAATATTCCATTGAGACTCTATAAATACAGTAAATACAGTACAACAAACTTTCTGTCTTTCTGAAGTTTATTTGTGTATTCATATTTGCCTACATCTCGTCTACAAGCCTACAATAAAATCAGATTATTGAATGAACTCAACTGAGCAACATTTATAACTTTATAGTGAAACCGAGGGGAAGATAAATTAGAAATTAGAATCGTTGGAAATTGAAAACACATACAAAAAAAAGATTCGGGACTTGAGCCCCCGAAGCCACCCCCTCACTCTGCAATGCCTCGCATGTGCTCCTGTGACTTGTAGTGGATTGGGGAGAGCAAGGATAGCCTTGATTCTTTGGTCCAAGCATCCAACACTCTTTATGGACCCTTTCAAGAGAGTTCCATTATCAGCATCATAGTTGGCCCCACAAGACTTCCTTTTTAACATTCCATATGTTATCTTAATGCAGAGGAAGTAGATTGGGGCCCAAATAGAATGTTCAAGCATTGTTTTTGTTTTCATTGTTGAAAGGGTCTATAGCACAGCACACAGCATTCCATTTTCCCTGCAAAGCTTCACTCAATTTAGTTAAAACAACATATATTCCTAGGCGGAGATATCAGATATCAAAATGGATATAAAACACTGGAGGATGATGTAGGAGGTTGTGATCCTATGACATTTTAGTCATTGATTAAATCAATGCACAGCAATTTGAGGCTAACCGTGTAAATATACACTTTAGATCAGAGGTGGGACCAAGTCACTGTTTGGCAAGTCACAAGTAAGTCCCAAGTCTTAGCAGTCAAGTCCAAGTCAAGTCCCAAGTAAATACAGAGAAGGGCAAGTCGAGTCCAAGTCCAAGTCACATCAAAGCCAAGTCGAGTCCAAGTCCAAGTCCCAATCTTTTTCAAGTCCTGAACAAGTCATCAGGTACTCTTCACTTAATAATGCCATCTATTGATCATAATTTTAGCACTTCCATCTAATCCACAGTATTTTTTTTTATAAATACAGATTAAAATATGTTCAATGTTTCTGTCTTGTAATCTTTTACGACATATGCATGTGCATACCTGTGTAATATACACATGTGCATGAGTAATCTGTACAAAACGGATAGCTACATGACACTCAGCACAGCTGCAAATATATATAATGTTTTTCCAAATTGCGGAGCCCACTGTAAGGATGAGTAATAATTTGACTGATGGTATTTCACTGCACTAGGCCACAGATTTGCCTGCAAACAATTTATTAGGCTGTCTGCCAGTGGTGACTCATAAGGGAAGCCAAGGTCAACACTTTTATATTATTTAAAAGATAATAATGACAGTAATTGTGTTTTAAAGTATTAATTTCTTAAGAAATACTACACATTTGATGCTGTTTATCTAATTTGTAAATGGTGCACTGTCACTTTAAGCCCATTGTGCACTGTCCACACGTTCTCATAATGATCTTTTTTTTACCAGCTCCACAAATTCAAATATAGCCTATGGCTAGTCCACAAACTCAAACATTGTTTGCTTGCCACATGTATAGCACAATATTAACAATGATAAGCATGATAAATTAAGAATTGGTTCCATTACAAACAAAGCTTTCATTCCTTTGGAAAGAGAAACATGTATGACTCTGGGTTGACTGGTACAATCATCATCAACAATGACAAGCCAGCTGAACCTACTCGTTTCTCTCCCTCTCTCGATCAGATGAAAATTTAGTTTTGATTTAATGGAGAGGACTCCGAAAAGTATCATCTTTATGAACATGTGTTGGTGCAATCTAACAAGAGTGCAAATCAATTTGTTGGTCATCACAAGTCAAATCACAAGAAAGGGCAAAGTCCGAGTCAAGTCTTGAGTGAATAGTATTCAAGTCCAAGTCGAAGTCGCAAGTCATGCCGAATTTTATCAAGTCAAGTCTGAAGTCATTAAAATCATGACTCAAGTCTGACTCGAGTCCAAGTCATGTGACTCGAGTCCACATGTCTGCTTTAGATCATCACAAATAACATGCAAAACTGTTATTATGACCGCCGCTAGCAAAGCTAGTGAAGTGGTCATATAGGGATTGTCAAAGTTTTTTTTTTTTTTTCCGTCATCTACTGAATTTTTGGTCAACGATACCCGGGACACCGAACCACTGGGGCACATGAAATTTGGTGGGTATGTAGCCCCACTAGACTTTTACGGAAAAATTTTCTTTCGTCCCCGGGGGCCACTTTCTGTGCAACCGCACACACACACTCAGGCATGCCAAACAAGCATACACAAAAGTTTCAAGAGTGGGGGATGGAGTGAAATATGGAGACAAATTGAAGTGTGATTTATTTTCGCGGAACGGATGTACAGGACTGAGCGGCGGTCATATTTTGTACCGCTATGCGGTACATCTAGTTTCCCTCACCAATGAGCACTATGTAGAGATCCTTATAAATATCAAAAGGATCTCATAAACCTAGGTTTTTCTATTTAGGATAATTCACCCCTGAGCCTCTTCGCTTTGGGTTTCTTTTCATCATAGGACTACTTCTAACAAATAGCCCTCCTAGTAGTTTTTCTATTTAGGATGAGTCAACCATGAGCCTGCTCGCTCCGTTTCTCTTTTCATCCTACTACTACAAAATAGTCTTGACTCCCTACGGAGGAGGATTTTTTTTTTTTTTTTTTATTCACCGAACGTTTGCCTTTTTTGCTTGATCACTGGTTCTCGCTCTGACGTCTCAGGAAAATTCCCTTTCAGTAGGATCCCGTCACCAGGGGTCAGAAGATCAGCCATCTCGCCTTGCTGTCTCAGACAACCAAGGGCTTTCAGGATTCCAAATCCAAGGTCCCAGACCTCACCGTGTACAGTTTTTCACAAAGCTGGTTCTGACCCCAGATGTTGGGATCCCAGGACCTCTCGCAATTCTGTTAGGTAAATCAAATCGGAATCAAGAAGATGAGACAGGAGTCAGTGATCAAAATCATCCAATTGTACTGAATCTTTGTAAAGAGTGAGGATAGTACAACATAGCTGGTTGAAACAAAGAGCGTTACATTCTAAGAGTGCTTCTATACTTCAGTGGCTACACAAGTCATGTTGGTGGTTTGTTACCTTACTTGTTGTTGTGAGCAGGGTTGTCTAGTGACCTTGCCAACAGATCTCTCATATATTAGAATCTCAGGCTTCTCTGAGTATATCTTATTCTATGGCTAGGGCCTGAATTACCAGGGGGAAAAAAAGATAGGTTGCTACAGCCCATCTTAACAGCCCTGGTCTGCCTGTAAGTCTCTGGCTTACCCGTTGCTGCGTGTTAAGCCCCCTTACGGGTGTTTCCAGAGGCCTACCCCAGAACCAGGACTGAAAGATCACCCCCCTCTATTTTGTTCCAAAGGAAAAAAAAACACTTAGGACGGTAGAAATTATTCAATGATAATCGTATTTCAATGGCACATAATTTTCCAAAGATGGCAAATCTAACAAGAATATCAACCAAGGGCATTACATGTCTCTTTTAGCATTGACAGGAAAACAAACAAAAAATATAGCTGCAAGCAGCAATGTGGGGGCCAAGCAGTTGAGCAGGAGTTGTCATGGCAACCCAATGTTGTTACATTATACACACACCCAATTAACCCCCCATCCCACACACACACATATACACAGATAAACCTCCTCTCCCACACACCCCAATAGCCCCCCACACATACGCATACCTCAAACATCACCAAATGTATTGTGCGTCCTCAGGTTGTAGTCACGAGTCCACATACCAAGTTTGGTGTCGATACAAGAAAGTGTTGATAATTATAGCGCCCCTAGTGTTCAAAGGTCACTAAATATATTGATCGTCTTCGGGATGTGTCCCGAGTCCATGTACCAAGTTTGGTGTCGATAAGAGAAAGTGTTGCAAATTATAGCACCCCTAGTGGTCAAAGGTCGCAAAATTGATTGTGCATCCTCAGGATGTGGTCACAAGTCCATGAACCAAGTTTGGTTTTGATACGTCAAAGCATTGCTGAGATATGACCTAATCTTGTGTTACTCTAGTGCCGCCCTAGTGGTTGAAGGTCACCAAATTTATTTTGTGTCCTCAGGATAAGGTCCCAAGTCCATATACTAAGTTTGGTTTCAATACGTGAAAGCATTGCTGAAATATGAGCCCACTTCTTGTGATTATAGCCCTATAGGTCAAAATTCATCAAATTTATTGAGCCTCCTCCTAATTGGGTTCTGAGACCCTGTACTGAGTTTGGTGTTGATACGCAAAAGCCTTGCTGAGATCACTTCACTTCCTGTTTGTCGGCTTTGCCGCCAAACGTGATTGGTCGTCACAGGCAACCAGTTTTGAATATGTCTCCAAAAAGCAATGCGTTTATGAGTCATGGTCTGACGATCATCTGCGTGAAGTTTCATGAAAATCGGAGAAACTTTGTGACCTTTGATGCCTTTTAAATGTTTTTGGTGAAATCCAATATGGCGGCCGAATCAATTATGTTGACGTCACATGTTGCCATGTGTCGGCCTAAGGACCTCTCAAGGTATTAACAGATATCACTAATATGCTTTAATTCCAAACACATGACCCGTTACAGGCCAAAACGTAATTTTGGTAATTATAGCGCCACCTATAGGTCAAAAGTCATCAAATTTACTGAACCTCCTCCTAATTGGGTCCTGAGACCCTGTACTGAGTTTGGTGTTGATACGCGAAAGCCTTGCTGAGATCACTTCACTTCCTGTTTGGCGGCTTTGAATATGGCTCCAAAAAGCAATGCATTTGTGAGTCATGGTCTGAAGATCATCTGCGTCAAGTTTCGTGAAAATCGGACAAACTTTGTAACCTTTGATGACTTTTAAGTGTTTTTGATGAAATACAATGTGGCGGAAGATCCAACATGGCGGAAATTGACGTCATGGGGTGCATCGAGTTCGGTCTCATCCAAGGATTCCAAATATACCTTAATGTTCAAAATGTGATGTACGGTAAATGCATAGATGCAATTCAACATTTGAAACGTTGGTGGCGCTAGAGCACTCCAGGTGCAGACATCAAACTTTGTCAAATTAAACATATGACTGTACCGAATCAGTGTTCCAAATTTCTCAACTTTTTACTGTTTTAACTTTTTAATTTCTCAACTGTTTTACTGGTTCAATGGCAAATGAGTGTTTCGTTATAATAATAATAATAAGAACACATATATTCACTATAGGTTGCCTCGCAGCTTCGCTGCTTGGCCCCCAATAAAATAATTAAGGCATGTTGAACAAAACATGTTGCCACTCTTAAGAGAAGTAACTCTTGACTGAATTAATATGCTATCAACATCAAAACATAATTTTTAAAAAGAATTTACGACTCCTCTGACAAGCAACACCTTCAAATTGTTTGAACTTAGATATAAAATATTTTTAACTTCATAATTCAAGTGTAATAAACGTATTTTCTCTTCTCCACTCTCTCTCTCTCTCTCCCTTTACACTGGCTCCCTGACCTTCAGGTGCAGAGATAACAACCACTCACACACACACATAGCTAAGTCAGAGAAGATCTGTACCTTATGGTTAAGTGTGTTAGTGTTTTCCATACCAGCGGACTTTCCCCTAAAGATGCCAGGTGCAGCAGCAACATTTCCGGAAAGGTACTGGCTTGATGAAATTCATTCTGGCCTCTCTATATGACCACATAAAGACCTCGGGATACTTAGGTAAAGAAATACAGAAAATCACATCAAACAAATTAAAAATGTTCTGGGGGAGGACCCCCAAATAACAAGCTCTAGGTGGAGGTAGAAGTGCGGGTTGATTTACCGGCTGATTTATGTTGTTCTGTCGGAGCATAGTGTCGGTTTCAGTGAATATGATCAAAAAAATCTTGCCAACTGCAGCTTTAAGTTTCAAGCCCCATATCAGCAAAGTTACTCAGACATCCTATTTCCACCTGAGAAACATTGCCAAAGTGCGGCCCTTTTTAACTCAACAAGATGAAAAAAACTAATCCATACCTTTATTACTAGGAGGTTAGACTACTGCAATGCACTTTTTACTGGTCTCCCCAAAAAAACATGAAGGGTTCAGATGCAAAAGCCTCTAAATGCCACCTACGTCAAAAATGAGATAAAGATGGAGAGTGGATGCTCTCCACACATAGTATACGTTAATCAAATAATTTTACTTCAAAACCCACTAAATACCACTATCTTCCTGGTATGAAATAATGATTTATAGGCAAAAACCTATAGGAGCCAGATTTTAAATGCTCATTTAAAAGAAAAGTGGTCAGACGGATTTGGAGGGTTTTGCATCTGAACTCTTCACATATAAAAAATTGGAACTCATACAGAACTCTGCTGCTAGACTTTTAACTAAGACCAAGAAGAGAGAACACATCACCCCTGTGTTAGCTGAATTGCATTGGCTCCCTATCCTTTAGAATTGATTTTCAGGTTATGTTAATTACTTACAAATCTTTAAATGGCATAGCACCTTCATATATCTCTGAGCTTTTAACATCTTATTAACCACAATGGAAACTTCTTCTAATGCTAATCTTTTAATTGTACCCAGGGATGGATTACTGAACGGGCCTACCTGGCCCAGGCCCAGGGGCCCTGAAGCTCAAGCCTCTGTGTGAAGTCACTACTATGTTCTCCACCCCTGAATAGGCCCCCACAGGTCACACTATGTGTGACAATCATGCTTTGTAATCGGCAAATCTGTTTTATTGTTTTTATAACGTACACGGGAGATCGTGTCAATGCGGGCAGTATAGTATACCTTCGGGATCAGCTGATAGCGCTCTCCAAACCACCACTACTGCTGGGATCAAGACATCAAATCCCCAAGGAGTTGAGAAGGAGACGCCAGGGTGCAGGGCCGGTGTGTTACGAAGAGCCAGGAAAAGGAGATTTAAACCTTTTATTCCATCCATCGTCATGGGGAATGTGAGGTCGTTGCCAAACAAGATCGATGAACTTGCGGCATTGACAAGGACACAGCGGGAGTATCAGGAATGTAGCCTCATTTGCTTTACCGAGACGTGGCTGCAGGAGCATATCCCGGACTCTCCATCCATGGCTTCTCCACGGTGCGAGCTGACCGGGGATCGCTGGCTGAGCGGTAAGAAGAAAGGAGGGGGAGTCGCGGTGCTTGTGAACAACAGATGGTGTTATCCTGGGCATGTCACGGTGAAGGAGCAGGTTTGCAATCCGAACATCGAACTGTTAGCAGTGAGCCTGCGTCCATTCTACCTACCTCGTGAGTTCACCTGTGTCATGGCGGTCGCTATTTACATTCCGCCTTCAGCTGATGCCGACATTGCATGTGACTGTCATCAACCCTGTCACTGCTAGACTACTCACTCAACATCCAAATGCATTCATAGCAATTTCTGGGGATTTTAATCACGCTTCTCTCTCTGCAACACTTCCAACATTTCAACAATATGTGGACTGTCATACCAGGGAAAATAAAATACTGGACTTACTGTATGCAAATGTGAAGGATGCCTACAGCTCTACTGCCCTTCCCCCCCTGAGCAGATCTGATCACAACCTGGTCTTGCTCACCCCCACCTACACACCCATTGTGCAGCGGCAACCAGTGACCACAAAGGCTGTGAGGTGCTGGACACCAGAAGCCACAGAACTTCTGCAGGGGTGCTTTGAGGTCACAGATTGGGATGTGCTCTGTGAACCCCATGGAGATGACATCGACTCCATGACTGACTGTATTACAGAGTACATCACCTTCTGTGTCGACAACATAGTACCTACAAGAACGGTGAGGTGCTTTGCCAACAACAAGCCTTGGGTCACAAGTGAACTGAAAGGACTGTTAAACAAAAAGAAAAGAGCTTTTAGGGAGGGTGACCGAGAGACACTCAGGAGGGTGCAGAGGAAACTGAAGGTGAGGCTGAAGGAGAGCAAGAAGGCATACAGGCGTAAGCTGGAAAACAAGCTCCAGCAGAACAACATGAGGGATGTGTGGAGCGGGATGAAGACCATCACTGGATTTAAGGTTAAGGGGAGTCAGGCGGAGGGTGGTCTTGGCAGGGCCAATGAGCTGAACATGTTTTTGAACCGCTTCAGCGTGGGGCCTCCATCTACCTCCACCGCCCCTCCCAGCTCCACAAGCCCCACTGTCTCCACCTCCACACATGTCCCCTCCCCGTATGCACCCTCCTCCTCCCTCTCCTCCAGCCCTCCCACCTGTTTGTCCGTCACCAGTAACCAGGTGAAATGGCAGCTGGTAAAACTCCACCTGAATAAGGCTGCAGGCCCAGATCGGAAGTCCTGCGCCGACCAGCTGTGCGGGGTTCTGCAGCACCTATTCAACCTTAGCCTTGGGCAGGGGAAGGTACCTGTGCTGTGGAAAACATCCTGCCTGGTCCCAGTCCCAAAGAAGCCCTCTCCATCTGCCCGCAACGATTATAGACCAGTTGCCTTGACATCACATGTCATGAAGGTGCTGGAGGTCCTGGTTTTGGCCCATCTGAGACCACTACTGTCCCAAGGTGGGAGTGGAGGATGCCATCATCTACCTGCTCCAGAGAGTCCACTCTCACCTGGATAGAGCAGACGGCACTGTGAGAATCATGTTTTTTGATTTCTCCAGTGCATTTAACACCATCCAGCCTAGGCTGCTGGGGGAGAAGATGCAGAGGATGCAGCTGGCCACCACCATCACTTCCTGGATTATGGACTACCTCTCAGATAAGCCACAGTTTATTCGGCTGGGGGGCTGTGTGTCTGAGCGGGTGGTCAGTAGTACAGGAGCACCTCAGGGGACTGTGCTATCCCCTTTCCTTTTCACACTCTACGCCTCTGACTTCCAATACAACTCTGGGTCTTGCCATCTGCAGAAGTTCTCAGATGACTCTGTATTGGTGGGGTGTGTTAAGGGGGTAGAAACAGAGTACAGGCGGACGGTGGATCGCTTTGTGGAGTGGTGTGGTAGCAACCACCTGCTCTTGAATGTGGCCAAGACCAAAGAGATGGTGGTGGACTTTAGCAGGAACAGGACTAAACCAAACACCCTCACTGTCCTGGGGGAAGAGGTGGAGGTGGTGGAGAACTATAAATATCTGGGGGTTCACCTAGACTATAAACTGGACTGGAAGCATAACACTGAGGCTGTCTGTGGTACTGCCCGGGGCAGACCACTGTTTTGGGATTGTGAAAAAAGGGGTTTAAAAGGGGTTTTATTTCCCACAATGCAAAACATTAACAAACCAAAATAACTAAATAAACAAAAATAAAGTGGATATAATTCCAACAAAAAATTGTCAATTTAGTAAGCCTACTTAACAATACTTTGAAAAAATTGCCTTTAGTAAGCCAGCAGTTTAGTCCAGTATTTTTCTACAACACGGTAACATACCACCACAGCCTCACAACAAGCTGTTACTTTCTCCTCCTCAAATCACAAACTGACTGCTTCATATAGGTGCCCTCACCCATAATGTCACATTTGGGAGAAAACCAACTACAGGTAACACATCTTAATTTTCTGGCAAATCAATGAAGTGCTTTTTTTGCACCAATGGCTCCCCATAACATTTCCTCATCTACAGCAGTTTGTTTTCTATAGCAATGCAGGCAACACAGAATTAGATAACGGATAACACATACTTATACACATACACACGAAAAACAGAATACTTGATCTCCCCCACACCATTTCTCATGACCCAAACAGTCTTTTAAATAGTACTGGTGCATAGCGCGCTCTTGTTTGACCATCACGAATGCGGAAGATGGCGGGAGAAACGCAACAGTGAAAGAAAGTGTCGGTATCAGTAAGTGAGTATGTATGTTACAGAACAGCACAACCCTTCACACAGTTTCACTGCAATGGGATCCTACATTGTAGCAAACGGGGAGATGGAACACAGAAGTTTGAATCAGGAACATTGTGTGTGTGCGTGTGTGTATGTATGCGAAGGGGAGAAAACAGTGCGCTATTTGTGCATCTCAGTGAATGAATGAATGAACGGTGGTTCATAGTTCAGGGAGGTGTGTAGTAGACCTGGAAGAACACGGAGGTGAGACAGGAAAAGAACGCCTGATCTTTTCCACACTGTCTACAAGAAGGGTCAAAGCAGGCTCTATTTCTTGAGGAAGCTTAAGGGCCTGTCCACACGGAGACGCTTTTTAGGTTAAACGCGATAGCTTATGACTTGGTGGACTGAACACTGTTTTTCCCGGTGTTTTTTTATGCATTCTAGCTACTGTCAGTGACGCGAGAGAACTTAAGTTATTAGGAAAGTGCGGTGTACTGTAAGTTTAGGCTACATTAATTTGTGCGTAGTGCCAGTGTCATTCATTTATTTTACATGTCTTACAACATATATACATTGCATTGACATTCACAGTCGAATGAAATCAGATATAAGCATACAAAGACGCTTAGAACTCACGTTAAACCGATGGTAGCACACTGAATGCAAATGCGCGATTTGATGCAGGCAAAAGAATTGACTGTTACTAACAAAGGTTTTATATCAATGTTATAAATGTGGCGACAGAATAGCCTAGAACTTGGGTAAGTCTTGCGTTTAGTAGCCTAAATGTGGTGATAGCCCAAACTAACCCACACAAACAATTCTGGTTTCCTTGCACTAGCCATTTTGTCATAGCCTATTCTGTCTGTTTGTAAAGGGCAAGTTTTGGTCAATTTCTGTAAAGAAACAGTGTCACCTATAGGCCTGGGGTATGAAAATTGCAAAAATAGTTGCGTTTTTATTATTAATTTATTGAGTAACTAAGGGTTGAGATGGATCCGAAAAGTTTGAAGACGAAATATTCTTCATATGAAACATTCATATATTTTGAGTTCATATTAAGGTTCCAGGGAAGACGGGGGAAAAAGATTGCATCTCACCGCTGCTAGGAGTGGTTTTGCATAGTGCATTAGAATATGTGTGGACTAGGCCTAAGTCTTTTAATGTGTGCACTAAGATGTTACAAATGTTTTATCAGTCTGTGGTAGCAAGTGCATATACATTATCCCTTACATATGGAATGTTAAAAAGGAAATCTTGTGGGGCCAACTATGATGCTGATAATGGAACCCTCTTGAAAGGGTCCATGTGTAAATGTAGTGACTGTACACCAATTGGCCTGTAGATAGCCAGTTTTCTGTGAATATCACATACATGCACACACACACATCCCTTACATATGGAATGTTACAAAGGAAATCTTGTGGGGCCAACTATGATGTTGATGCAACACAAACATATAAACTGTACACCAATTGGCACTGAGATAGGCAAGAATATCACATACTGGCACACACACACAGGCAACACACACACAAGCCCCATTACACCACACACAAACACTCACAAGCGAACACACACATAAAACACACACACACACTGTCTTGTATGTATTGGTGTCACGGGTACGCTGGCGACTACGCTGCTCCGTCCGGCATTTTTTGTATTTGTTATTTTTAAATGTATTTGTCATGTCTTGATGTCATGGGTAATGGCTGGCGACTACCCGCTCCATCCGCATCGTTTGTCTTGTTGTTATGTGTCTTGTTTGTGGAGCGCTTTGGGTTGCACTATGTGCATGTTAAATGCGCTTTAAAAATAAATCTGACTTGACTTGACTTGACACACACATGCAGGCAAGCAGACACACGCACACACACACACACACACACACACACACAGAGAGAGGCACACATATACAGACATCCCAAGTCTCCCGGAAGTTCCGGGAGTCTCCCGCATATTGATAGCGGCTCCCTGACGCCCGCAAATTAGATAAAATCTCCCGGAATCTAGAGTGAGCGATCAAGAGCGGCAAGACAGACCGCTGCGGTGCATCTGAGTGTACGAGGGGAGAGAGAGAGAGGTGGTGCGTGTGTGTCTGAGCGCATCAAAGACAGAGAGCATCCTGATTGGCCTGTTTCGCTAAATCAACCAATCAGTTTTCAATGTAGGCGGGCTTTTATGTCTTTTCTCCCGAACTTAATTAATCAGTTCAGTAGAAACAGGAGCGTCATGGTAGAGTCAGTGCCTCAAAAAAAGGAAAATGTAAGACCGATTTCAAAGTGTAGGCTACCCTTGTCTCATAAGAGTAAAACATAATGATGGACCTAGTCTTGCACGCTGCACTGTTTGTAAACAGTGACTTTAGCATTGCCCACAGCGGGTTAAATGATTGCAAAAGACATGTTGAGGTGAGTTTAACAAGTGTCAATTCATGTGCATATTATTCAGGCCTACTAGATGGCTAGTTGCCAAGGCTACATGAAAAGACCAAACTACCAAAATCTACATATTTTATTTTCACAATTTCTATCTATAGGCCTTCCTTCCTGGGGTGGGGGTGGGGTGATGCCTCCCTGAAATGACTTTTTGCAAGTTGGGATGTCTGCATATACACAAAAGCAAACGCACACACTAATTTACATACACAAAAGTTGCAAGAGGGGATGGGTAGGAGATGGAGACAAATTGATGTGTGTGATAGACAGTGTTGTGTGTAACGAGTTACAAAGTAACAAGTTACAATAACGTAACTACTTTTTTGAGTAAAAAGTAGTGTAACGCGTTACTACTGAAAATTTGGTAACGTAACATAGTTCCTTTTTCATATCGGCGCAACGTTACTTTTCCCAGGGACAGATTTGATAGCGACGCTGCTTTCTCAGTTGCGCGCTTGCGCAATAGGCACAAGCTCCACACAGCAGCCTACGTGACAGAGGCTGGTAGCATGAAGTGCAATCATAGCTCCACACGGTATGTGACAGAGGCTGGTGGCAATGAAGAGCAATCATAGCAAGCGAGACGCAGCCAACGCTAACTTCTGAGGGATGGAGGTTGCCTAGTACTTTGAACTCATTGAAACTAAGGGGAGGAATGTGAGTGTTAGTTGTAGCCTAGCCTAGCCTAGAAATCTAGACGCACCCTAGCGGCAGCAAATGTGGGTCTGGCTCGTCAGGCTAAGCCTTGCCTACACTGTCCCCTGATTTTGTCTACTGCCGTTAACTCAACTGCCAGCCTATTGATACGATTTGCACAAGCTTTTCACCAAATTTCGGAGGAGCGCCTGTTTAATGAAAGAGTATAAGGCTATAAAATAAGCCCTCATATATTTTGTGTTCGCCTATATGCCCAAGATGTAGCGAGGCTATTTTATTTGATATTGTTTCATAGGGCTTTAGTGGTGGTGTTGAAGCCTACAGTATAAGCCCAATGTTTTCTTGTCAAGTGCTCTGTTTGTGGCATTTTTTATAATAAAGAGCACAAAATAAATACCTGTTATGTCCTCCATAGTAGAACTTTATGTAGGCCTACACATTTAGGAACAGATATTGGGTTCTGCCCAAAGTCGAGCAACAAAAGTAACGTAAAAGTAACAAGTAACGTAATAAGTTACTTTCCATAGAGGGTAACTAAGTAAAGTAACGGGTTACTTTTTTGAGAAGTAACGAGCAAACACTACTTTTTAAAAGTAACTTCCCCAACACTGGTGATAGACTGTGCAGGACTGGGTGGCGGTCATATTTTGTACCGCTCTGCAGTACATCTAGTTATTATTATTATTATAACAAATGCTTAGGCCCCATTTATGTGGACTCTAAGCGGTTAGCCTTAGTATGTTCTTAGTATGTGTTGTGAAAACTCCCATATTCCAGGAGGAAACCTTGACCAGAACCTGACTTAAAGGGAAACTTGGCAACTATTTCAACGTAATAAACCCGTTTAGAAATCATTTGGATGGTTAAATGACCTGTTCCGGTGAAAATGGTGACTTTTCCCGCTGCTCCTAGCGTCCCCAGGCGGAAAACTAACCTTGCAACATTGAGACTACCGTCCCGGAAAGAGAAGTGAGAAACAAGAAACTCGTTTTAAATCGTGTTTCTTACCTTGTAACATCTACATTGTCTGCCGAACTTATGCTAACCATTTTGCTAGCTTGTAAAGAAATCCATGGGCTTTATCGTTACCTTTTTCCACAGTTTGAAAAAGCATAATGCACAATTTCTCCAGCAGAGGGGGAAATCCTGCCAAGTTTCCCTTTAATAGGGGGAGCCCATCTGCTTCTGGCTGACTGCAGCTCTAATGGCAACAGTCATTATGCAGTCATGTAGTAGTCTACAAGATAAGATGGGTTAACTAAAGGCTCTCTTATACAGGTATGTTTTCAGGGCTTTTTTAAAGATAGTCACTGAACTCGCCTGTTTCCAGGGTGCACATGTAGCTTCTCCACTTTGCTTGTGGAGCACTTTGGGTACAATTAAAGTTGCAGTTGGCAAGATTTTTTTGATCATTTTCACTGAAACCAACACTATGCTTCGACAGAACAACATAAATCAGCTGGTTTTAGAAAAAACACACTTCTACCTCTACTTCTACCACTTTCTACCACTAGCCTGTTATTTGTTTTGCAAAAATCCACAGCTCCCTGTTTTTCTGGTCCAATCAGAGCAGGGCTGAGTGAGATCTGACTGTCGCAGTTAGGTGCAGTCTGGTGCGCACTGACGAGCACAAACTCAATGAGAGGGTGCTCGGTGGTAGTGGGGCATGAGAGTTGTAAACAAAATTCAAAAGTCCCCTCAATCTGTCAGACTTGCCAACTGCAGCTTTAAAAGATTAGCATTAGAACAGCGGTTCCCAAACTTTTTTCCCCGCGGACTACCTTCTACATCCTGACTCGACTTGCGTACCCCCACCATCCAACACAAAAAAGTAACACATTCTATTGACGCATTCCAGGCATCGTGTTTAATTAGCCGCCCTACATGATAACAAAATCAAAATGTGCAACTGGTCTATCAGCTCTCACGCTAAAAAAAAAACAGTGTGGAGAACCACATTAGAATGGTTAGATAGCATCTCACTGCAGACCACGCACTGTGGCTTTGGGCAGTCTCGCTCCCAATCCACGTGAAGCCTAGGGCTAATGCCTCATCATACTTTCGTTTTCTTCGCACAGTCTTTTCTGTCTCGTTCTTTCTTTTATCCCCTGTGCTCCATATCCACCTTCATTATTCTGCCCCCCATGCCCCATCCCATTCCATCGTTACCTGTGTCCTGCTCTGTTTCTCTCGCTTCTCCTCTTCGACCGCTTTAATTAGGCCTTTTGAACAGTGTCCCTGTTTTTAGCCAGTTTTCTATGTTTACGCAGCCTTCTACCTAGCCTATACTTCAACGAAACTGTGAAAACATAGCCTATTATAGTTTACAAATGATTTCCTTAATTTCACGTTTCCATATCATTATAACCCAATTCGAAATTATGTATTTTTATGAATTAATTAGATTATTAATTAATTAATCAATTTTAACACCTGTCCGCCATAGCCCTTTTCATCTCGTGTACCCCCTAGTGGCAGCTCGTGTACCACCGCGGGTACACGTACCACAGTTTGGGAATCCCTGCATTAGAAGATCTAAGTTTACTTTGTGGATATATGAGTGCTATGCCTTTCAGAGCTTTGTAAGTAGTTAACATAACATTGTAAAATTTTGAAAACTAGATGTACCGCATTGCGGTACAAAATATGACCACCGCTCAGTCCTGTACATCCATTCCGCAAAAATAAATCACACTTCAATATGTCTCCATATTTTACTCCATCCCCCACTCTTGAAACTTTTGTGTATGCTTGTTTGGCATGCCTGAGTGTGTGTGTGCGGCTGCACAGAAAGTAGCCTACTGGTGCTGAAAAGGTGAATAGATTGTAGAATAGCCAAAGAAGATGTAGCATTGTTATAAAACCTTTAAAATCTCTAAACAATCACAAGTATGGCAGTTCATCACAGTTCATCCATTGCAACTGGATTGATGAAAGGTCACTTACACCTTAAGGCTACATTGTATTTGGGAAAAGCAAAAGGTATCAACATAATGTTATTTATTTATTTATTTATTTCTAAACAAAAACATCTGTCAGTTCCATGCCGTTTTCAACAGCTATCAAAAACAAAGGTCATTTTTGGATGGATGGATTTTTTGTGAATGTTTCTTCTTCTACATAAGATTTTAGTCATCTTTAGTTCATGTAATACTTTATTGTCAATGCACAAATTAAGTAACAGTAGTCTGAAACGTTATTGTTAATGCACAAATTAAGTAACAGTAGTCTGAAACAAAATGCTGTTTTACATCTAACCAGTGGTGTAAATAACTGACATGTCCAAATGGGCCTTGATGAAATGCGTCGCTGGACTGTTCATACACATTTTAACGGGCCAAAGTTGAAGAGCTGTTGTCCGTTATTGTTCGTGCAAATATAGGCTGATTCATGTTCCCTTGCATTGTGTAACTGAGGTCCATGGCTAGTCTGGCTTTCAGCAGACCAAGCTCAATCTTTTAAGAAATCAAAAAATAAATAGCGGGCAGATCAGGCTGGGTTCACCCAGCCTAGTCCATAGGCACCCAATATTGTTTAATTTTCCGATTGAGATATCCACGCTCTGGCTATTCTAAATGCAAAAATGCATCAGGGAGTTATGACAAAACTGTAACTAACAAACTAGATCCTAATAGAAAGCTGTTAGCTTCCCTAAGCTACAGGTAGGCTTATAAGGTAGGCCTATTTACTACATAAATTGTCAATAGGCTATGCTGGCGACACAAATAAAATCTCCTTTGGAAACCAATGGCTTACACCTTACAGTATCAAGCGGACTTAAACTGCCATATCGTGGCGAAAAGTTGTAATAAAATTCACGCAGCTCCATGAGTCAAGGAAAGCGCGAATGAAGTAGCCACTTCTAAATGGGACCCACTACACAGTAGCTTAAGGTGTGTTGCAAAAGCAGCCATAATGAAATGAAGGTGTCATTGTTTGGATGCTTCACACACACATGCTTTTTAATTTCACAGACTACAACTACCAAGCTAGAATCAAAGCACATCGATTCCCCTCTCACACCCTGCACGCACTTAAAACAAAATAAACAGGCGTCTCAGCCTCACGCATGTATAGGCAAAACTGTATCAGACCGGTGTAACGTTGGTAAATCTTCCATTGCACAGAATGATTTTTGTAGCACGTGCAACAAATGACAGTCGAAAGATACAATTACAGTGCTGCTATCAATTTGCTTGGTATAACCGCATTTATAGGTTTCTACAAATGCAATCAATCAAATTGGCCTCCATCACTCAACCAACGCTAACGGTAACATTACCTAGGTCCTTATTGATTTTATAAGATTAACGTACCTGCAGTAAAACCCAAGCATGTCCGATAAACATCCTCAGATTTATTTCGGCTTCAAGAAGAAATGGGAATTACATTTCATGTGAACATCGTCCTATCCTTATTAGACGTTCTCTGCGGTAAACTACAGTCCTTGTAGGAAGCGTCCATTCTTCTTCTTCTTCTTCTGTTTTTATTGGCGGTTGACAACTGCTTGGTGTATTACCGCCACCGCTGGACTGGAGTGTGGAACAGGAGTTGCTGATTACCTTTAAATTAGACTCTTTTTAAAAGTCCTGTATCCCTTAAAAAATAAAACAAAAAAATAAAAATATTTCTCTGTAAAATATTTCTCAGTTCAAAAACAACTTTATTGGCCTCTACCTGATCAATAAATCTTTGCCTCTCTACATGGTACTTCTGACATTGAAACAGCACATGTTCCACTGTTTCTAGACTGCGCCTTGTGCACTGCTCACATATACCATCTTCATGTTTATTCATAAGAAACAGGGTGTTATTTAAGTAGGTGTGACCAAGCCTCAGCCTAGTCAGCACCACTTCTTCATGTCTGGATCTGTTAGCACTTATGCTCATGTCTTTCCTCATGTTAGGTTGGAGGTAATAAAGATGCCTCCCAGCGGTTCCATTCTCCCAGGTGTACTGCCATCTCTAATAGGACCTTACCTTAACTATGCTTTTAACCTCTGCCTTGCTGAGCTTGATCTCCATCTCCACACTGTCATTAGCTGCTGCTTTCTTAGCATATTTGTCAGCCAACTCATTCCCCTCCACCCCCTTATGCGCTGGGACCCACAAGAAAGAAAACTTAAAACCTGCTTTTTGCATTCCACTAGCCAGTTGTAATATTTCTAATAAAACGTCTTTCCTTGATGCTGAGTAGGCATACTGTAAGCTTAAAAGAGCAGAGCTGGAATCAGATGATAACTGCATGTCTGTTGCACCCACAGCTTTCTGCCCACTGCAGGGCAAACCATATAGCTATTAGTTCTCCTGTATAAACTGCCAAGCCATGTTAGCCTTTTAGCTATAGCCAAACCCAGTTCTGGTACCACATGTGCCACCCCCACCCTACTGTCAGTTCTTTTGGACGCATCTGTAAATATAATCCTACTCTCCCTATATTTTTCAGAAATATAACTGTGCACTCTCCATTTGTCTATCTCCTCTTCCTGGTTTCCCTCAAGTAGTCCTAAATCCACTTTAAGTTCTTCAAATGTCCAGGGGGGGACTGCAGGTAGCGCCACTGTGGGGCTGATACTCATAGAACTTAACCTCATATTCACTACCTTGTGGTTAATTGTCCAGCCAAAACTTCTCCCTCCCTCATGCATACGCTCTTGACAATTCCTAAGGGCTGGCTGGGCAATATGGTCCTCACTATGTCCCTTAAGGTTAGCCCAGTATACTAGGGCAAGCTGATCTCTTCTCAACTGCAAAGGCATCTCTCCCATCTCCACCTGTATGGCTGCTATTGGAGAAGTTTTCACTGCCCCACTACAGATCCTAAGGGCTTGATTATGCATAACATCCAGTTTCTTTAGTACAGTTTTGGATGCAGACCCATAAACCACACTCGCATAGTCAAATACTGATCTCATTAGGCCAGTATAAATTGTTCTCAATGCTGACCCAGATGCACCCCACTCGACTCCACACAGGCACCTCATTACATTTAAAATTCTCTTACACTTCCCCACCATCTTCTGCACGTGGAATGCCCAAGTCAACCACTTATCAAACCACACCCCCAATGTTTAAAAACCTCAACTCTTTCCAATTCCCTGCCTAACAAATGAATTTTAAATTCAGGACCAATGTTCCCCCTAGAGAAGAACATTACCTTCGTTTTTTCAACTGAAATCCTAAATCCCCACTGTACTGCCCATTTCTGGACTTCATTCACTGCATTCTGCATTTTTGATACAATAAACCCCAGATTTCTCCCCTTTTTCCATATGGCTCCATCGTCTGCAAACAAGGCTACATCTTCTAAATCCACTCTGATAGCTCTGTAGCAGCTTTTTAGACTCCACCCAATAAGTCAACCTGTCATTTATCATTTTCTCCATAGTCTTGCCCATCTGAGAAGTTAATGCTATTGTCTGCCTGGGCTATGGGGGTCCTTACCAGGTTTTATACAACAATTGGGTTCTATGGAACTATTTATTTGTTTCTGATTGGCCGAGAGATGTTCCATGAGTTGGAATATCCCTGGACATTTCAACTCAGACTTTGCACAGCTAATAATAAATCACTCCACGATACAATGCGAAGATTTTACACAATGTTCTCATCCCAGCTCTCCACTATTTCAAGCAATGGGTCCCTATTGTTTACTGTCTATGGTTACTCCTTAGCAAACCATAACGAAACAGTGCTTCACATCTGTGGATTAAGCCACACAGTCAACTCAATGTAAGGCCTGAATACAAACCAACGCTGCACACCCATTACTCTCATTTGAATTACTCGCGGACCCATGAACGCATAGATATGCCACGCATGTCAGATGAAAGAGGAGACACGGAGCTATCATTTGATACCAAGTACATCCTTCTGGGTTATGGGTTGTTCGGCCTCCGCCCTCATTACGGGTTGACAACACCCGTGGGAATATCCATGATCAACCCCACTCTCACTCGTGCTATATTGCTTAATTCTAATTGGCACAATTAAAGATTCTTTCCATCCCTGGGGAATCACTCCCTCTATCCATATTTTATTGAATAACATCAACAAAACACTCTTTCCCTTATCACTTAGTCTATCTAACATGGCGTAACATATAGAGTCCCTCCCTGGCGTAGACTTTTTTTTAACTTCCTCAGTACACTATTTAGTTCTGCTCTAGAGAACAATGCATCCAAGCTGCCTCCTTCCTCATTCACTCTCACCTCTACCTCAGGATATCTTAACATAGCTCTGATAATTTAAGTCTGGAAGAAAAGAAAGGAAGGGAAGATACTATGTACCTTTGCTAATGTTCTAGCAATAACTTCAGCTTTTTCTTTGCTAGAAACTACCACATCATCACCTTCTAAAAGCATAGGATAGCCATATGTCCTCATTATTCCTTTCATGTTCTTAATCATTCCCCAAATCTTCTCTATAGAGGTAGTCACGACCCACAGAGTTACAACACTTTCTCCAGTACTCCTTTTTGCCCTCCTAACCGCTCTCCTCACCAGAGCCTGGGCTCTCTTATAATCAGTCAACTGCTGAAAATTATGAGATTTCTTTAACTTCCTAAATGCTCTATTCCTCTCTTTGACTGCATCTTGACATTCCTTTGACCACCATGGCACTGTCCTACCTAAGAGCCTTGGCTTTGATTTAGGGATTGCCTCCTCTGCTGCCACCACTATACTTGAGCTAATTTCCCTGCATAACTCTTCAATACTCATTCTCTCATCAACAAAGGACAACCACTCTTCACTGAGTTCTGTATACTTATCCCAATCAGCTTTATCTAATAACCACCTCCCTCCTCTTATTTCACAGTCTTTTTCCACTTCTATCCCTACCTGAACCCTAATGGGGTAATGGTCACTCCCAATTGTATTCCCAGCCAGGACTTCCCACTCACATTTATCAGCTACATTCCTGGACACTATGGTCAAATCTATTGCTGATTCAGTCCCTCTTGAGATATCTATTCTGGTAGCAGAACCATCATTAAGACACACTAAACCCTCCTCACCCGTGAACTCTTCTAGAACAGCCCCATTACTATCATCCCTATCTCCCCACAGTGAATTATGCGCATTAAAGTCCCCACACCAGATTATCTTCCCAGACAGATCCTCCCACACTCCTTCCATTTGTTTCATTTCTAACTGCCTACATGGATTATAAAAATTACTGATTAAAACGTTACCTTCCCCTGACCATACCTCAATAATAATAAATTCTAAGTCATCTCCTTTCCTCACCTCTCTGAATGGGAGCCCACTCTGAATGAAGGTAATGACTCCTCCACCCCTACCAGTATCTCTGTCCCTTCTAACTGAACTATACCCTTTTATCACAAATTCTAGTCTAGGGATCAGCCAGGATTCTTGAACACATATTACATTTGGCCTCACTACAAGTTCTTCAACATACTTCTTAAATTCTTGTCCATTGGCAATCAAACTCCTTGCATTCCATTGAAGGATAGTTAATACCATTAATATATACCTGAACATGACTGAGATTGGGATGACTCCTCGACATTGTTAACCTCTGATACATTAAGCGCATCTACAACATTACCCCATTCCAACCCTTGCACGTTCAAATACTTCAAATACGTTCAAATACTTTTTGTATGTATGTATACCTTCACATCGTAACTCATGTAGCCAATGTACACTTTCTCTGGTAGGTTTTCTTGCTCAAACGTAAGCAGAATTGAGAGACTTTCACATAAAACCCCATCTCTTTTCATCTTTAATCTCTTTCATAAAACCCCATCTCTTTTCATCTTCAATCTTATCTTTACATTTTTTATGCTAGCCACCACTTCTTCTATGGACTCTGTAACCGGGATTCCTGTAATAACTCCTCTGCTTCTTTTCTGAATTTTCAAACATTTTACTTTCTGTCCATTTAATGCGGTTACCTTGACTGCTTTCTTTAGCTGTTCCTCATCCTTACATTCCACCACCAGTGACCCATTCCTCAACTTTCTCACACTTCTTACCTGCCCAATTTCCTTGTGCACGACGCTGGAAAGCTGCATTGGACAAAATTGTCTCCCTCTTTCACCAGTGAGACAAACACCTTAAATTCCTCTGATTTTCCCAAGATATTTAATTTATCATGACACTCTCTTGTACTTTGCAATTGACTCTTTTTCTTCCGCTTGTTGTGACTCCCTCCCTCACTCCCGCCATCATCAACATCCATTGTTCCCTTCCTGCTCCGTCACTTCCCTCTAGCAACTCCTGACCATTCACAGTCCAGCGCCTCTTCCCTACAGGCAAGTTGATCAGGAAGTGTCCATTGTTTTTCCAACCCACTTTTAACTTCCAACAAAATTACGTCTCACTGCAACGATGCGCCATCTAGTGGACAAACGACTACTTATCGCCAATACTGGAAATGCAGCCATGATGATGATGATGAATATTTATTTTGGCTTTCTTTTAATCATACTTAATTTGTAATTATGTATCAGCCGTTCTAATACCGATAGTATGTGGGTGCCTGTGTGTGTGTGCATGTGTATATGTGTGCACCGCCATCTACAGGCCAATGAGTGTACAGTCACTAAATGTACACATAACCTAATTGTTTTTAGACCCCCCCCCACCCCATGGATGAAATTCTATGAAACTTGGCATACCCCCAGAGAATGCCAGGTCAATCATACACATAAAATTTGGTGCAGTTCTGAACATCTTAACTGAAGATAGGGGCGATTAAAGCAGAATAATATTGCATTTTCATTATTTACCGAGGGGGTGCAAATCACAAATGAGTGATTATGGGCCAGGTTGATGTTGGCCCTTGAGCGGCGATCATAATAAACATTAAAAAATATTACAAATGATAGAAATATAGTTGTCATTTGAATCCAAGAATGTTTTATAACTGCAGCAAAGAGGAAAGTGCAATCAGTTATGTTGCAGAAACAGGTCACTGCTCAGATTTTCATAAGAGTTGTCTTGAGTGTGTGTTTTCTATTCTTACCTAAGAACAAATCCCAGACAAAAACAAACAATAAAAAAAACATTGCTGAATGCCATTGTCTTCATGAAAACTGAGCAAGAGGTTTAAAAAAAAATTGTCTGTAAAAATAGTTAGTGAATGAGGCCCATTGTCCTAACCCCGATTTCACATCAGGTTAGCAAAACTAGAGCTGGATTATTTTTAACTTTACTCTGGGTAATTACAAAAGTGACTACTGAACAGTGATTGTGTCAGCCAAGTATTTCAGTCAGCTCAGTCATTTAATTTGGCTGTGTGTGTGTGTGTGTGTGTGTGTGTGATGTATGTAGGCCTACAGTATGTGTGTGTATCAGTATATCTATGTTTATATATATGGATATAGGCTTATGTATATATGCATGTGTGTGTTTGTACACTCCTGATCACACATACTTACACACAGTCAAAGATGTTACATTTCTTGTACAGCAGCCTGTATGATTTCTGCACCAAAGTGGCCCTTTTTTTCCATCTTGTTTCCTTCCCTGTGTTTATATGACTCTTATGATGCATGCATTATCATAAGTGAAAGACTTATGATGTAGGTGCACTCTTAAAACGAATGTTTAACACATCTCTGTGTCCAGATAGGGACCACACAAGTTTGTGTTGTTTCCTTTTTAAATTTGTGCACAAAATGTGTTGAAAATAGCACAAATTGCGTTGAATCAACACAACTTGCGATGTCTTTAACACATCTCTGTGTCCAGATAGGTACAACACATTCCTTTTAAGAGTGTGGGAGGACCAAATCTTGCCCTTGTGTAACTTACCCCATCTCCATCCCTACCCCCCGTAGGCTGACTGGCTTATATATCACCATCCACACTTTCTTTCACAACAGAACCAGCCTGGGAACTGCTCAGTTAGCCTTGCCAAGTGTCTGTTTTATCACCATGACCACCAAGATCAAAGAAGACAGGCAGGGGACCGATGTCAGTCCTGACAGAGACCAACATGGAAAGATGAATATCAGAGGCAACTGGGGAAGCAAAACTGAATATATCTTGACCGTGATGGGAGCCATTATTGGACCTGGCAACGTGTGGAGGTTTCCCTACCTGTGCTATAAAAACGGGGGAGGTGAGTGGCTTCAGGAGTGTCTGCATGGGGGAATGGTGTGTGTGTGTGGGGTGAGGGGGTTGTTGGGGAGCTGGGGTATTGGTATCGGTAGTCTATGCTTTTGCCTTTATTATACTCAGAAAAAATAATAATGTCATGAAAAATAAAGATAGCACTTAAGTGAACAGCATTCCACAAGTTTTACTTTATTGGAACCCATGTATATAATCCATGTATCATACACACCATGATAAAAAAGTTTTTGTTAGAGTTACTTTTCCATTCCCTTCTGATGAGTTTTGAATTTCCTCATAATAGTTTTGTGTTCCCTCGCAATACTTTTCGCAATACTTTTCGCAATACTTTGTCTTCAATCATCCAAAGAGGACACATGCAATTCCTCTCTTACTCTCCACTGGCTCCCTATAGTGGCCAGAATTAAATTTAAAATCACTTTGGCCTATAGGACCAGGGACGTTGAAAGTATTTTCTGAGGGGGTCAGCTGGGGTAGGGGGAATTTCTCCCCGGGAAATGTTTTGAAATGTTGACTGCTAAACACACCAATTTAACGCAGTTGTCGGAGGGACAGAAATACCAAGAGAGAAAGCAGCGCCCGTCTTCTGTTTGACTCACGTGACGTGAATATTGCCAACCTGCAATAGGCTATCACTTCACTGCTTGACACTATACCCCACATGGAAAAATGTTGCACGTTAACAATGGAGAGAACCTTTTAGAAATTATTTATTTTGCGAATGGGTTAGCATTTTTTTTTATTCATTTGTTTGCGCAACAGCTCGTTTTGCGTTCACTCCAGCGAGAGGGAAATTAATGTTTTTAAAAGCTGTGTCATCACCGGCTATAATTCGCTACAATATTTAGGCTACAACAAGATCGTGTCTTAGGCCAATTAAACGTTTAACTTAGGCTAGGCTATTAGGCCTACTGTATAACCATAGACATGATGTATATGCCTAATTTCGAGTAGGAGTCCCATCTGTATCTATTAATGCATGATAGGCCTACCCTACAGTGGTGGAGGAAGTACTGAATCTCAGTACTTAAGTAAAAGTACAAATACACAGAGAAATATTTACTTTAGTAAAAGTAAAAGTACCACAATGACAACCCTACTTAAGTAAAAGTAAAAAGTACCTGCTTTTAAATGTACTTTAAGTATTAAAAGTAAAAGTATTTGCATAATGATTTATTCTCTTAATATCTATATTCTGAAAGAAAGATTAGTATGGGCTGTGGCATTTTAATTAAGCTAGTTTTAGGTTATACTCGACTAGATTTAAGCTAATGCAATTGTGCTTACCATCTGTGGCCCAGTTTACATTCTGACCTAAAATTCTAGAGACTGTAATTCTGGTTATCTACTAGGGTGATCTGCTGAGTAAAATATCATTCAGCAAAACACGAGAGCCTGAAGTTTAACGGGGTAGACAAGGGAAACGTCGGATGGATCGTAATGCCAATTCTGCTGATTGAACAGAAAAGTTGCTGAGAAAGGTGTTATGATTAGGTTCAGTTTCACTTGCGCAGACGCACATAGACATTGAATGAGCGCTCACATTTCTACCCCCCAATTGTAGGCTATGCCTCTTTATTTGATCACACACAATTAAGAAATATTTCCTAATCTGGAAAATGCTACGTTTTTTTTCGGCCAGCGCTTCTATAATAGTCTACCATTCATTTGTGCCGCAAATGATCAGACGTGTGACAGAAGCATGGACATAGCCTGTAACTTCGCTGATCCGCGGATAGCAATCTCATCGCAGAGGAGGTCCTAACGCTTCAGATAACAGACAGAGAAAGGCACAGAACACAGTTGCATGTCCAGTAGCCGTGTAGCCATGGGTCTGGTGAATATAGCCTACCGAATGCAGATGGCTACAAGCTCACGCTTTGCCTGGTCTAGATTAGAAGCTTATGTTTTAAAGATTTAGAAGCTGGGCACGTAGCGCTCCAGAATCTTTGGTAGCAACCCCGCCGCCTGGTAAAACAAACGTGTTTGTCAGAGAGAAAAAAAATCTGATCATAAAATGTATCGTAAAAAGGAACGATGGTGTTGTAGAAATGTAGCGGAGTAAAAGTACAGATAATTGCTGTAAAATGTAACGAAGTAAAAGTCAAAAGTATGCACTATAAATTCTACTTAAGTAAAGTACAAATACGTGGAAAATTTACTTAAGTACAGTAACGAAGTATTTGTACTTCGTTACATTCCACCACTGCTACCCTATAATATCTATTTTGTAAGGAAATGTTAAAGACGTATAGGACTAGGCTAATGACAGAACGGTAGGCCGTATACCCTGAAATTCAAAATACATTTTTTAAGTCTACCTCAATAAAGCATTTTTGCAAAGGTAGGCCTAATTGTGTTGCATACCAGCCTACCTAGTGTCAATTCAAATACCTGATATTTCCTTTTTTTTTTGGATCTGACTATGCTGTTTTCATGGACGGCAAGAATCTGCTTTGTTCGTTGTTTTAAATAACGTTGTTTGTTGCTTCTAATCTACATACGTCATCTGGTTCAGTTTCAATTGCGCAAGACGCGCACATATTGAATAAGAACTGACACAAAGGCCGTAACAGGATTTTTAAAATACCGAGGTCAGGGGCGTAAGTAATGTTGCATTTATAAATGGCAGGGTTATAGGCTGTAGGCTACCTTCTGACACAGTGAGTGTCACATCTTAACACTCACTCACTTGGGAGGGCCCTTCACCTATCACTTTCCTCTACTCTCCTCTTTCTCCTCAACTTCCTGACTTCTGTTTCCTGTGTTGGATTTCTACAACTCTCTAAAGTACTGACCAATAATTGATATCATTTGACAAATAAATGTCAAAGGCCATGAGATAATCCATCACAACATTAAAGCTGTAGTTGGCAAGACACTATGCTCTAACAGAACAACATAAATCAGCCGGTTTTAGAAAAAAACCTGCACTTTTACCTCCACCTTGAGCCTGTTATTTGTTTAGCAAAAATCCACAGCTCCCCGTTCTTCTGGTCCAATCAGAGCAGGGTTGTGTGAGATTTGACTGTCAATCACAGTCTGGTGCTGTCTGGTGAGCATTGACGAGCACAAACTCGATTGGAGGGTTCTTGGTGGTAGTGGGGGAGGGGCATGAGAGTTGTAAACATTCAAAATTATGGCTAAGTCCCCTCAATCTGTCAGACTTGCCAACTGCAGCTTTAATTATCCATCCTATAACAAATATAGCTTAAGTTTCAGTGCAGGTTATCTAACTGCATCTCCACTGAATTTCAACATAACATTTTCATTACAGGTTAGCATCTCATTGGTAGCCATATTCAACCATTAGGCTACCTTTCTCACCTTCCCTCCTTCTCTTTGTCTGCTCAACATCTGCTGGCCTCCCAACGTTAACTTTGTTGCTGCCTTTGTTCAGATCAGGTGAATTAAGATTAGGCCGAAATTAACAAACCTTTAGGTCTTTTGGACAAATAATGTGTGGCATGCTATTTAAGGTTATGTGAGCTGCGTTGCGTTCGTTAAATAGTTTAGTAGCCTACACAGTCTACAATAGTTTAGTTTCGTTTTGATGTCAGAGGTAGCCTATCTGCAACGACGTGTCACGTGACGGTGCGTTAATGCAAGGCTTGTCAGATATTCGAAGGCTACTTACAGTAATAAATGAAACAAAACTTGCGAAACAAAATGAAGAAAAATACAGAGGACATGACCTCGGTGTCCTCAATGGTAGTTACGGCCATGGCTGACACCACTACCCCCCCTTAATTGTGTGCCTCTTTCTTTGATAACACTAAATTAAGAAATATTTTCGAATCTGTAAAATGTTTAGTTTCTTTTTCTTTCAGTCTGCAGTTCCATAATAGGCTACCATTCAGTTGTGCCACAAATTATCCGTGGACCAGCAATCTCCTCATCGATGAGGCCTTTAAGGCCCGTTTCACACCGGGTGCATGGCGTGAGCATGTCAGCTGCGTGGGTGTGAGTTTTTATTTCGGCTCCCATGTTAACAGGTTAGAGCTTGTACACTGCCAGGCAACTGAAACGCAACAGCCACGCTCACGCCACACACTCATTGTGAAACGGGCCTAACCCTGCAGGCAAAGCATGCTCTGGGAACAGAACATAGTTGCCTGTCCAACTGTGTTTGCTTTGTCTGCCAAATCCCATAACCATAACCATAAATTTTAAATTAGTACTGCAAAGGAATGCAAAACTATTGAGAGGGAATGCAACAAAAGAGCACAATTTGATGAAGAAAAGAAATTCCCACATGACCATAAAGAGACGGCCTATATCACATGACTTAACCAGGCAGGGTGCATGATAGGTGGCAAACAACACAAACTGCATGCAAGGCACTAGGCTTAAATCTCTAATTGCATTAAAAGCTGTTCATTTTTACAGAAACAACATTATGCAAAATACGTTTAATAGCAATACATATAAAACCAGTTAATTGTATAGGAACTTGCAATTAGCTATGCCATATCAGAAGACTGGCTTTACTGGTAACATGGTGGATAAATCATAAGAAAGGTTTAAGATCAAAATGCATGTTTAGACCCTTTGGAGACATGGTATCTAAAGTATATATATATACTGTATAAAAAGCTTCTCTTATAAGGAGGAGATTGTCTAAATCTCCCCGTCTGGAAATAGAGACCTGTTCAATCACAATATATCTACTGTAAGAGTGGAAAGATTATGCTTCAGTGAATTGAAATGAACTGCCACTGGATATTTTTCATCATTTAATTGTATGTTACTTCTGTGCTCCGCAATGCGTGTTTTAAGCAGCACTGTGTTTTTCCAATATATGCAAATCCACAAGGGCACTTTATCATATAGATGACATTTTGAGTGTTGCATGTTATGACACGTTTTATCTGTAGAGTTTTCTTGGTATGTGGATGGTTAAAAGATGTACATTTACATGTAAAGTTACATTGTGCGCAATTTGCGTGTCTGTAATTGCCATAGGAAACCGGGGGGAAAATATGTGGTGGGGTTATCTTGTGGCTGGTCTGCTCTTACAAGTACAGTATGCCGCATAAGTTAGGTGAGCATTTGTAGCCAACGTGGGGGCAGTCTTAAAGAAATGTCTTTGATAGAGGGGTCTGAGCTAAGGATGGACCAATGCTTCCTCACAATATTCTCAAAAGGTTTACCTAGCGGTGCATATTGCAATACACAAGACAGTCTTGTGTTGTCTTTTTTTGTGTTTCCTTTTTAGGCATTCTTCCTGACCCACATTTTTAAATCTGCGTAGTCTCGTTCTCACTCGGACATGGCAGTGCTCTGTACTATATAATCTTGATAAGAGCTACAGATGTGTCGTAGCCTATTCTGTTGAGATCAAAACGTTGCCTTTTTAGAGTAAATAAAGTATTTTTTGAGCTCATATACAATGTGCAGACCATTGTTGTAAAAGGCACAAAAATTGTCCTGCATACAGTAACTGGTCACTTGTTTCCCCGGTCAACTGAGACCCTACCACCCCTCCCACTCCCACTCCCCCCACCCCTGTGTCTCATATTTCATGATATGTGATGTGAACAGGGCTTGAAAACGAAATTATTTTTTAAACGTTCCGTTCCGAACGGTTCAGGTAGGCCTATGTTTAACGTTTTCGTTCTTGCATGCGTTCCGCCACCAACATATCGGTCCTGAACCGGTTCGGAACGCAAAATATCATTCGTTCTTAAAGTTCCGGCAGTGTTTGGCGGGCCTATCAAGTCTATTTTTCTGGACTTTACCTTAGAATAGACGTACTCATTATTTCCCCTTGATTTAGCCTATACCGTAGCCAGGGGCGCAGGAGGCATGGGGGACGTGGGGGATATGTCCCACACAATGCTGAAGAGACAGCCGTTGTCCCCCTCACTTTTGACAAGGAAAAAAAACCTTATAGGTACGCTAAATAAATAATAACATATAGGATTTGCGCTAACTGTAAAACTCCCCATTAACAGCATCACATCACTAACCACAGCCATCTACAGTACTGTAAGACTGCGCAATCTCATATTCACTCTGTTGGATATCTGAAGCCAGTTTGTCTACTAACAATCATAAAATAATCCAGGCTACTTGCTTAGCATAAATCATTTATCATCATCTTTATTTGAGGCAGGCTGGTATTCGAGGTAGGCTTTAGACATGCATTTCGTTTGGAGCGGCATGCATACCCGTAGGCTATCAAAAGCATTTTCAGTTTGGTTTGGGATTTAATGTACTTTTGGACTGTTTGATTATATTGCTAAATGTTGGGACTGATGGGTACTGAAATCTGGAAGATATTTGATGGTTCACTGTTAAGTTTCATGCAGTTGAAAAAGTGTTAGGATTTCCACTGCTGTTTATTGCGAGACAAGGCAGCCCTTCATTGAATAGGGGTTGTGCTGTAATGGAAACCTTTTTGCGTAGCCAAGTAGCCTACATTGAGTTATTGTTTAATTATGCATGATTTAGTATTTTTGTTTTAAATAAAATTCGTAGGCTGGAATGCCTTGAGTCGCAACAATTGTGTTTAAATGTAGTAGGCTTCATTAGCTTGAAAGGGGCGGCAAGAGAATGAGCTTGAGAACGTGTGTTGGAGACCCATGGTAGGAAAACGACTTTTCTTTGCCAACCGTAGGCTATTAATCCAACCAACATAAGACAATACAATACAACATATGATAAAATATTAAGAAGAGGTTATTTCATTGACTTAAATCGAACAATGTCTTCTAGTGGACTGATGGCAATTGTTGGTATGGTAGGCAATTGTTACCCCGTCTTGTATATGGGAACCTGCCTTTATTTGTCCTGCTACAAATAGAATCAATCCCGGGCATAATTTGAGGATTTATGGTAGCCTAGTGCTCAACTCCTCCTGCTCAACATGACGTTAGCTGTTATGTTTATGATAACAAACTCAACTAGCCTACTTATCAACTCGTTTTCACTAGCCTAACTATAAAATACAAGTCTATCAACGTTTTTGTTCTAAGACATTTATTTCAAACATAATTTCAAGACACAAATTGGATAAATATTAACTGCAAACACACAGTGGAGAGTTGATTTGGTTTATACCAGACAATTTAAGTAGGCCTAACTAGGCTATTTGATCATGTAGTCTATGTTTGGATCATAGGCATGATGATTCATTCATGGCTTCATAAAATATCAACATCCCATGTTGCTTTTTTCTACCATTAGCCCAAGTAGTGACCAGTATTCTACCATTGGCCCAAGTAGTGAAAACAATTGTTTGAAAACAATCAATGGTATTATCTTAATATTCTGGCAAGTTTAAAATATGATGGTCAAAAGTGGGCCAGAGGTGGCAATCCGATATTTGGCTCACTATGGGTTTGTGTTCACAATTTGGTCCCCCTCACTTTCAAAATATCTCCTGCGCCCCTGACCGTAGCTATGCCCAAAAATAATAAATCACAGGCGGCATCCAAAAACATTCAGATGGGCTATCCATCCCATAGCCTACAGACTGTAGGCCTAACCTATGACTATAAATAATTTCTTATCAAAAATATTTATGGATACGTGCTAAACTCCTTACCTGGTTGGTTGTAGCCTAAGTTTTATCCATATGGAGATCTTCAAAGGCTCGCTATAATTCCAACCCTGTTTATAAAACGAACCTGTCTGTTGCTGACAAGGCCTATCTCAAATTTTCCGCTTAACTCTTCTACATAGAATAGGCTATAATTAGCGCAAACATTTCAAATCCCGACTTTAAAAACGACAAGGCGTGGACAGGCAAAATAGGCTATTACGCATAGGCTACAAACAATGTCCAAATCAGTTTCAGTAGCCTACGCTTCACGTCTGAAGCTGGCCTAAGATCCGAAGTGGCAGACGGATAGGTTACATTACAACAGCAAGACAAAATATACACATTTGGACCAAAGGTCCATTTATTCGCTTTTTTTTTTTTTTCAAACTGCAGAAATCAAATTATTAGGCTGTTATATAGAGAACAAAAAAAACCCTTATTAAACGGTTTTGTGGATTTCAGAATAACGTTTCTGTTCCGGAACAGTTGAAGACCATTTTGTTTTCGTTTCCATTTCCGCTCCTCGTAAAATTCCGTAAAATTCCGTTCGTTTTCGGTTTTCGTTTTAGTTCCTTGAACCGGTTTGGAGCCCTGGATGTAAATATTACTATCTATAAATTCTTCACTCAGTAGGAACAGGTCAGATGGCATTATGTATGAAGGGTTAAGTATAACTTGAAGTTTCATGTTAAACCTTGATGGCTGCTACATGCATGCAAGTAATTATTCCATGTGCCTCAGGTGTTTTCTTCATCCCTTACCTGTTATTCCTGCTCACCTGTGGAATTCCTCTCTTCTTTATGGAGACCGCTCTGGGACAGTACACCAGTCAGGGAGGCATCACCTGCTGGCGTAAGATCTGCCCACTATTTCAGGGTGAGAGACAATATCTGATTGTGATGTGATGTGAGTATAGAAAGAAAAATAGTGGATGACAGAACAATAGATAATGCATATAAATGTATCCGATTTAAATTATGTCAGTTTCTTAATATTCTTTTGGCAAAGCATTCACAGACATTGTTTTTCTCCTTCTAGGCGTAGGTTATGCCAGTCATCTAATCATCGGGTTCAGTGCCACCTCCTATATTGTGATCCTTGCATGGGCATTATTCTATCTCTTCTCCTCCTTTAGTGCAGAACTGCCCTGGACAAACTGTGACAACAGCTGGAACACTGGTAAGAGCAACTGGAAAGACTGTTGATGTAAATATTATGTTGCAGTCCCTACTCCCTATACCCTAGGAACTACAAATGTTTTTATATATATAATTATATTTAATAATATATATTATTATAATATATTTAATATTCCCATAAGTGCCTAAAATGTTGTCTTACTTGTAGCAGTAACGTGTCATAATTGCTTGGGATGTTTTTCTGTTCAGAGTCCTGCATACGCTACACAAAGGATGCATCTTCAAACAACACCAGAGGAGGCAATGGAACGCTGCCTGTAGTGGAATTCTGGGAGTAAGTGGCTCTGTGGCACTCTCAATCTGGTTCAAAGACAGAGATGTTCAAAGACAGAGATGTAAAGTAACTAAGTAGAAATACTTAAGTACAGTACATAAGTATGAATGGGGAGTATCTGTACTTTACTTGAATATTTATTTTTCTTCTTTTACTTTTACTTCACTTCATTGCTAAAATCAAATGTAGCGTACTTTTACTCCACTACATTTTCTTTAACAGCATTAAGTACAAAGTAGGCTTACCGGTAAGTAATGTGCAAATGAAAACAAAAGCCATTTTCCATTCAGCATGTTAGATATTTGCAACCCCAAAATTTTCTGACCTGATGTCACAATGGGACACAGCAATGAATGAATGAACATAGTAAAGGCCTAGCAAATACAGCTAAGACATAGCACACCAAGGCCTATGTGGGCTGTTGTAAGGAGCTGAATTAAATTAAAATTCGAACTGCTTGCTTTTCATTAATGGCACTTTCGTTTAGGCTTGTTTATGGAGTGTGATGTAGCTGCCTTTCTAAACACGTTAGTTAAACGTCATTGTAGGAAGCAGCAGTGGAAAATGAATGGCCATACACTCTTAAAACAAATTGTTTTTTGTTGTTTTCAACACATCTCTGTGTCCAGAAGATAGGGACAACACAGTTTATGTTGTTTTTTAACACATATCTGTGTCCAGTTTGGGACAACGCATTAGTTTTAAGAGTGTACCTTTGTTCAGGCTTCGAAGACTTTATGTATGAAGTGTAGGCACCAAGTTTGAAGGTGCTGCATGAACTTAGAATAGCCTATCCAAAGTTCTGACTGCTTTCTTTTTCATTAAAAGCATAGCTATAGGAGGGGGTTGTCACCCCACCTGTCTTCTAAAGCTTTTACTAGCACTTTAATGTAAATAATAGATACTTTAAGACTTACTTATTTACATACTTATTTTACATATTTGTTTATATTCTAATATATTATTTGTACTTTTAGTTTAGTCATTTTCTGATCAAATATCTGTACTTCTACTCAAGTGTGGGTTTCGAATACTTTATACAACTCTTACCATGCTTCTGTTGTTTTCTTTGGAATAGATAAATCTGTCTATCTCACTCTCATTTGCTTCTCTCCCTGTATGTCTCTCTCTCTCCCTCCTGAAACTGCCTTGTTTATCCGACCACCCCTCCCCCTCCCCTATCTATATCTATCTATTTCCATCACTCTTCTCTCCATCACCCTTCTCTCTGATCTATTAGGAACAGAGTATTACACATATCCAAGGGAATAGAAGAAATAGGGAGTGTAAACTACGAGCTGGCGCTGTGTCTCCTCCTGGTCTGGGTGATCGTTTACTTCTGTGTGTGGAAGGGAATTAAGTCCACAGGGAAGGTGAGAGCATGCTGGCATTTGATCTCTGTGGAGAAATATAAGGACAAAGATGTGTTCATATTTGACCAGGTTTTTACTGCAGATGTAGTCTGGTGTTTTATTTTTTAATTGAAGGATTAACATCTAAAAATATTTCCTTTCCACTTTTGATGAGGAAATTTGATGAGGGAGTTCTCCTTAGGGGACTGTTTTTCAGTTCTGTGGGAGAGCTGTGCTCACAAAGAGGAGATTTTCTGTCATCCTTGAATCACACAGTAGATCTGATCTTGGAATGGTGTAAGCACACCTCCCAAAACTTGTTTTTTTTGTTTTGTAGAAGTATCTCCCTCTGTGGTGAGTAACCCCTCACATGCCACAGATATTGGACAACAGCATAGTCTTTTCACATGCAGGCATATTTACTGAACTGTTTACCCAGCGCACATACACCGCACATACACATACAAAGGGGCATACTACATCCTCCCTTCCTCAAAGTAGTAGAACCAGGGGTTGAAATTAACTTTTTGGCTTACTAGCCAAAATGGCTGGTAGTGGTAGAGGAAAAATAATTACTGCCCAGACATATTTTTTACCGGCCAAAAACTAAACAATGCTTTTTCATAACTATTTTAAAAATAGCCTATTGTTTGTTCGCTATCATTGGAAGTGAAAGTAAGCAACTAATAGGCCTATGTTTCGATTCAGCCAACATTGGGTGAACAGAACACCAATGCGAAGATGAGTTGATATGGCAAGCCAATTGAATGTGAATTTAGCGTTTTTGGGTTCAGTCCCTGAATAGAACCATCAACAAAATGATATAACCTGTCTGTCTTAACTCTAAGTTACATAGTGTAATGGAATAGTTATGCTTGAAACATCTGTCTGTCTGAATTCTAGGTTACATAGTCCTTTAGTCACCCTGGTGTCTTCACCTTCCTCCTTGGGAGGGACCTCTGAATCCTCTCCCCCCCTTCTCTCCTGACCCTGCTGTCTGTTCCGTGTGCCCCACAGCCTGTAGAGGGGGTCATATTTCCGGGAGAGGCCTGAGATGTGTTTTATTTCTCCTAACCTCTTCTGAGCCTGTCTCCACTATATATGAGCAGAGAGTGTTTGCTTTTGTCAGCACTGTGGCTTGTGTTTGTGATCCAGATTCACTGACCTGCTTTTCGCTCCGGTCTCACAGAAGCTCTGTGTCTTTGATTCAAGTCCTCTGTCGGTGTTTTTTTCTGTCTGTCTGTCAAAGGCCATCTTCAAAGGACCCCTTCCTGTTGAATCATTGTGGTTTTAGTTGGGCCATTTTCACAGTGAGCCCAAACTATTGGCTGCTGGTCAATGGTGGTTGTAAAGCACACTATTCTGCCAAATACAAATATTCCCCTATTTAATCAATATTAGGCTTAGATACAGTGGTGTGAATCTATACACCATTGTTATTGCTGTGCATTGCAAATAGACAAAAGGTATTTTATTGTTAAAAATAATCCCACTGTATGCCTATAGAGACAAAAGGGCTAATTACCAAGAGACCATATTTGGGCCAGGGGATGCCATCTTAGTAAGTATAAGTATATAAGTACTCTTTTGATCCTGTGAGGGAAATTTGGTCTCTGCATTTATCCCAATCCGTGAATTAGTGAAACACACTGAGCACATAGTGAACACACAGTGAGGTGAAGCACACACTAATCTCGACGCAGTGAGCTGCCTGCTACAGCGGCACTCGGGGAGCAGTGAGAGGTTAGGTGCCTTGCTCAAGGGCACTTCAGCCATGGATGTGGGCATGGGAGAGCAGTGCTCAACCACTTCCCCCGCCCACATTTTTCCTACTGGTCGGGGATCGAATCGGCAACCCTTCGGTTACAAGCCCAAAGCCCTAACCAGTAGGCCACGGCTGCCCCAAGGAAGCAGGTGGAGTCATAGTAAGTGGGAGTCTGTCAATATTGCTTAACCTGTTGGGAGGGAGTTACGAAAAACAGGGAATGCTGCCGGCCACTAGTAAGAGGGTCGTGTATATTTATTGAGTGTATATTAGTGTTTGCTTTCCATTATATCTGGATTCATTTTGACACCAGTGTTTCGAAAGGTTTATTGGTTTATTTACTTTCATCACATTTTTGGAAGACCTCTGTTTTTCTTACATGATGTTATTGGTGTTTTAACTATTTTGATTTATGGAGAATAGTAATTCACTACCATTAAGTAAGAGTAATTTTGCCAGTAAAATATATCTGTTCCCACATTCTGCCAAGGCCGCTTTGGCTGCTCTGAGGGTATCATTGGTTCAGGGTGTAGGGGTTGACATTTGGCACATAGCCTGCCTCACACTGGGCACCACTTCTGTGATTTGATCACAGTCCCAGCCACCACCCAGTGCCCGTTGGGTCCTCAGCCTACATTTGGTTATCCCAAGATGTCCCTCTTGAAGTCTTGCCAGCATTTTACTCTGTAATGTGTCTGGTAAAACAATTGTCTGCCCTTTCATCAGTAGGTCATCGTTCATATGTAACTCACTTTGATGGACCCAATAGGGTTTCAGCTGCTGGGGCAGCTTTTCCTGCCATGGCCACCCTCTCTTGCACTGTAACATCAGCTGGCTGCAGCTAGAATCCTGCTGTTGTTCTGGTGGTGTTCTGATATCTGTTTAGACTGGGATGCAGGTAGGTTGTCGCGGCTGTGCTTCTACCTCTATCAATGGCATCTGATTATCAATGGCATCTGATTGGGGGGGGGGGGGGGTTGTGTGTGTGTGCTGTGATGAGGGCCTTCCCTGGAACGTGTATCTATTATAACTAATTTGTCATTGTTAAGGTTAACTTCTCACTCCATTTTCGATGTAGCATATTACTGCTAAATCATAACTAAATTGTGCACACATTTTGCTACATTGTGTGGTCATTTTACAAAATTAAAATGAGAGCACAATTTAGTAACATGTGTAGAATTTAGTCAAATGAGCACACGATTTAGTAAAATGAGCGCACGTTTTCTGGATATACACCAAAAGATATCTTGCAATAACCCCTCCAGGGTTTCATACCATTCTGTATTAACAATGAGATTGTACAGCAGTATATCTTACAGCCTGCTGGCATATTTAATGAACCAAGCACAGAGACTCCTTTAGTATGGAAAAAGGCCAGGTGGGCACACTGTAATTGGTCACACAATCTTAATGGTGAAATGGGAGAACATTCAGTTATCATCTAAAATAGACCTATTAGCTGATTGACTGATCAATCGGCTGATTATCTACCGCAACATCTCACACCTGTCCAGCCCCAATATTTTAAATCCTCAAACATGCAATAACAGTATTTTTAATAACATGGTTTGTTTGGCAGGCTGCATACTTCACGGCCACGTTCCCTTATGTTACCCTACTGGCACTGCTCATCCGTGGCATCACCCTGCCCGGGGCCATGCATGGCATTTCCTACTACCTCTACCCCAACATCTCACGCTTGTCCGACCAACAGGTTTAGATTCTTTTGATATTCCTATTATACTATTCTATATTATGTTTACCAATTAAACAGTGAGCACTGTTTTTGTACCTAAAATGTGGTTGTTTTGTGGTTCAAGGTTTGGATGGATGCAGGCACGCAGATCTTCTTTTCCTATGCCATCAGCTTGGGCTTTCTCACGTCTCTGGGCAGCTACAACAACTACAATAATGACTGCTACAAGTACGGGTTGGAGGGCAAATATAATGTGTGTTAACTGTGCAGCTCTGCCCCGCACTGGCCTCGGCTCAAACCCACAAACTTGCAGCCCCTTGGATTGACAAGTGGGAGACAGCAAGGAAGCAGAAACCCCATGGGTGGCAGTGTCGGGAGAGACCCATGGGCGCTAGGGTTAGGAGCAAGGCTGTAGCCATGATGTCAACATTGGTGGGGACCAAATCTATGGCGTTGGTCATCCCATCTCATGTGGACTACACTGAATCAGACTCTGATTAGTGGCAACCCGGCAATCCGGAGCAGATAGCTACTGACGCAGCCATGCAGAACAGTGAAACACTGCAAAGTCATAATATTCCCGCTTATCTCTAAATACAGTCACACACAGATATAGACAGGGACAGTATAGATATCATACAGTCATTACATAGAATCATACTTTTAGTATCAAAGTGACCCACTAATGAGATATGCAGAACATTAAACCACATATTGGAATATTGGACATAATATTCTATTCCACTTTCTCTCACCCCCAAACAGAATTTCAACACATTTCCTACCATGCAAACATATTTTGAAAATGAACAAACATGCTATCATGTTGTAGGATCACAGCCTTTCATTGGTGAACAGAGGTGCAAATCATCTCCTTTCCTTTCTTTGAGTATTGTCCATGATTCACATTAACTGTAGGCTATCACTGTGAGTGCATACTAAATGTTTGTTTAAGAAGTTGTATGCCGTCACCACATTTGCAAAATTGCTGTAAATCCATTCACCTTTGTTAATAACCTACAAGTACTACTTTTTGGCTATGTTGACAGACATACCGCACAGCAGTAGCCTATGGTGCAATAAATGGAAGCTCTTGATAGCGCACGCCAACATCTATGAAAATTATGTTTATAGGCTAATTGTTTGTTGTTAATTGTTTGGGGAAATGTTGCATTATTTATGTTTGATTGCATTTGCCAGTGATCATTTCAGATGATGGTGCTTGTTAGTTTCCTGTATTATAGCGTTTTTTCTTTACGCATGTAAATGTGACCCATGGGTGCTAGTGTCAGGAGAGACCCATGGGTGCTAGTGTTAGGAGAGGCCCATGTAGTGTTAGGAGAGACCCAGGGGTGCTAGTGTCAGTAGAGACCCATGGGTGCTAGTGTTAGGAGAGGCCCATGTAGTGTTAGGAGAAACCCAGGGGTGCTAGCGTCAGGAGAGACCCAGGGGTGCTAGTGTCAGGAGAGACCCAGGGGTGCTAGTGTTAGGACAGAGGTTCACATAGTTCCCGGCATTCCTGCTGGACACTGTGTAACAGACATCATTGAAAGCAGTTATATGAATACCAACAATTGACATGGAGGAACATAAACATCATGGATGACTGTGGACATTAAACCAATATGATAACGTTTTTTACCTTAAAATAATGGTTTCAAATTGTTTAAACGGGTTCTCATGTTGAAGCCACAATGATGATAACTTCTTAGGGGCTTAGGGGTAAAGGGCTAAAGGGACAGCAAGGGGTGAATACGAGTTTTTTGCATTATGTTACTTTAACATTTTTTAGGGACTCGTTCCTGTTATGTCTGCTGAATAGTGGTACCAGCTTCATTTCCGGCTTTGCCATCTTCTCCATACTGGGGTTCATGACCCACGAGCAGGGTGTTGACATCTCAGAGGTGGCTGATTCTGGTGAGTGCACAAACTCATTTAAATTCAATTATATTTATTGAGGTAGTACGATTAACACTGGATATTGTTTCAAAGATTCCACCGTCTCCAAGTGGTCCGGGGCACATGACAGTTACTGATCTGAAATGGGGTGGGATTTATATGATGACAGACAGTAGAGCTCCATTGAGGCACAACCAGTGCCTGCTAGGATGCCTTTAAAACATCCTAAATCACTTAAATCACTGTGAAATAAATACTAAATATATACTAATTAAAAATATATGTGAAAACACCAGAAGCATAGTAAATAACTTTGTAGTGACACTTCCTGTGTAGTTATTGGTATCTTTCATTTAGAGTTGTCTGTGTGATTTCGAGCTAGTGTTACTTTTTAATGTCTGCATTCCAGGTCCTGGACTGGCATTCATTGTGTACCCGAGGGTAGTAGCCATGATGCCTGTGCCACAGGTCTGGTCCGCTTGTTTCTTTCTCATGATCATCCTCTTAGGCTTGGACAGCCAGGTACAACAACTCTCATATCCTTTTCACTCTAAACCAGTGAACACTTCCCTAACATCAATGCAAATAAAATGCAGGTTATCCACACATCACGCTTATTTCACTGGTCTCTGTCATGGCCTCGTTGTAGTTTGTTGGCTTGGACTGTCTGATGACCTCACTGGTGGATATATTCCCCACACAACTCCGCAAAGGCTTCAGGCGGGAGCTGCTCCTGCTGGCCATCTGCACTGGAGCTTTTTTGATTGGCCTCATCTTTGTGACAGAGGTGAGGAATGAATCTACACACATACACACATCACTTTTATATTGCTATTCATATTGTCCATTCTTATTTAAGGCACACTGCATAATGGCAAATCATAGTCTGTACCTCTGTTTAAAGAACAGGTCAAATGAAAAGCTATATTGTCATCGAAAGGCACTCAACCAGTCTTTATAGTCTTTATATTTTATACTGTCTAAAAAACGTGTGGATGTTATGCTGTTCCATGGTGTTTTGTCAGTCTCATTCCCTTCTATTTGGTGTCAGGGGGGACTGTACATTCTACAGCTGATGGACCATCACGTGTGCAGCGGAATTACTCTTCTCATTCTGTCCCTTTGTCAGTCCATCAGCATAGCCTGGATCTATGGTCAGTTCACTGCTACACCCACAATGCTACAATATTATGCACTTAGGAATGTTATTTTTGCCTGTTTAATTAGTATTTGGGTATTTGTTCAAAAGAACATGACTGACATGATAAGCTAGGCAGTAGGCAGAATACCCCTTGATTAATTAGCGTGCTGATCACAAACCAGGTTGCTGACACCTTAAACATTGTCATTAATGTAACTGGAAAAGGTGTACTAAACAAATACCCCCTTATGATCTCTTCTGTGTCAGGATGCTTTTCACCATGCTCCTGCTGCACCTTCCCTTTCATTTCCTTTCAGTCCTTTCCATGCTCTCATGATTACTTTCATTGTCTTACATTAACAGTAAGTAAGAAAGTCCACGCAACTTGCACATATTTACATTAAAAATGTATGGCAAGACAAGTCTATGAAAGTCTGTTAACTGGCAACAACACAATCACCTTCAAGCTAGGCTAATCACCTTCAAGCTAGAATAAAACTATGCATTAATAAACCCAGAGATCTAGCAGCTGTGGAAGATGCACTGAGCTCTAGCAGAGGATAACCATCTCAGAATCTGACCGGTGCATTTCATCAAAGAAGGATGAGCACAAATCTAGAGTTGTGTTTGTCGGAGTCTCTGGTTGTGTCCTAACCCATCATGAGTGTGTCACTACAATACCATTTGTGCATAGTTGTTTTGGGGGAGCTCTAACACCCTGTCTTCTTATGAAACAGGTGCTGAACGCTTCTATGGTAACATAACTCACATGATCGGGTACAGACCAGCACCTGTGATGAAGTACTGCTGGCTCTTCATCACTCCTACAGTGTGTATGGTAAGGCTCATTCTGCTGCCGCCTCTACATTCTGGACCGCTTCAGGAGAACATTAAGCAGGTTCTTGACATTTAGGGTGTCAGGAAATGATTATTGCAGTGTCATGGATGTATAGTATGTTTGTATGTATGGATGAATGGACATATTATGATACACATTTCACTTATGGTGATTTACTGGAGCCCACTCTGGGAAGGAACTTGGCTTCGATCTGTGCATTTCCTCACACAGTATGTTTATTTCGACTGGACCGTGCCACCCAGGTAAAGCTGAGTGAGTTATGTTGCAATGTAGACACAGGCAGCAAAATGTGTCTACGAATACAAGTAATGTAACAAATACATGATTTCACTAACTGTTTACTCCCTCTACTTCCCTCCTCTTGTTCACAGGGCACATTGATTTTCTCTACTGTGAGGTACTCTCCTCTGAAGTTCAGCCTCACGTACGTGTACCCTGTTTGGGCCAACGTCATTGGTTGGTTCTTAGCCACCATCTCTCTTTCTCTCATTCCCCTCTGGATCATCTACAAACTGTACATGGGCAAAGGCCCCCTGAAAGATGTAAGTTCAAGGTTATAGGTGTCATTTGAATGTTTCTGAAGATAATCACTAAGCACTAAGATGCACATTTGTTGATTTGTTGTAAAGTATCAGTGCTCTATCATATAACGTACAAGTTACTTAATTATCTTTTCTTATTTTCAGCAATTTCTCCAGCTTTGCCATCCAGTGGAGGATCTCCCTTTGCATCACACGTACAAACCTGCCAACTTCCACCAAACTGTCACATCTAATGGTGTTTCTGACATGAATTTTTTGATGAAATAAGGCTTTTGAAGGTGTGAAGGATAACAACTCCTTCGAAGACTAGAAAAGGAAAGCATCCATGTGCCTTCAGAGAAGAGACTTACTGTTTTTTTTTACTACAGGACTATTTTTTACTATTGTACTATTACAAAATGCACAAACTGTTAGCAAAACTACCAAGTTTCCACCTGACTATGCTGGAAAAAAACCCCCACCAAACTCAAAACTGCATATTAGACCAGCTCACCTGAGGTATAAGAAACAGATGTGGTAGACAGATTAGTTTGTAGATTGAAAGTTGATGTGTGATAGATCAGCATCAGATCTATGAGACTCATCAGCAGAGTGATAGCATGTAGCTATCAATAAAACGGAACCTTTTTTGCAAAATGAACACACAGGTTTTAGCCAATGTAATTATGCAAATGCCAATGCAATGTGTAATTATGTGCAAATTGTAAAAGTATATCATTTGATTTGCTTGAAAACCAACATTGTTGTACATGGTATGACATTATTTTTACAATTACAGATAGCAATGTAGACTGGCAGAACTTACCTTAAGAACATCCCAGAAGATAAAGTTAAAGTTATGTTAAGCCAAATTAGGTCACCTGGCTACCCTAACAGTACTGTAGGATGTGATTTAAAACTAAAGTTTTGCCATTGCCTTATTTTAGCCAATACTTTATTTTTATATTGGACTGTTAATTGCCGTTTGTGTCTTATTTGTTATGTCATACATCATCTGTACAAGTGCACATCCAACTATGTATTACAGGGTAATGCACCTAAATGTTTTGAAGAAGTTCATTTGTTTAAATGATGAGATTATTATTGCATTATATGGGTGCATATACTGATAAAATATATGTTTATGATCAAGGGATATACAAGTGTCTACTAAATAGATTATAGACTATAATAGGTTGTCTTCACTTCTATGGGCAACATGCCAGACCAGTACAGACCCCTGTGGAGGCAATACTGCACCAGTGTTAGATAGCCTGTACATTCATTCTCAGTGCTGTATGAGAGTCCTTCTCATTTTCTTCTGGACATGCTTTTAAAACTCAGAATCAGAATCAGCTTTATTGGCCAGGTTTGCGTAAACAAACAAGGAATTTGACTCCGGCTAATCTTTGCTCTCAAAGTAACACACTTAACATATAAGAATAAAAATAAAAAAAAACATAAGAAAAAACAAAAGTAAAGAGTAACAAGAGTAAAAGAAAAAAAAACAGAACAGTAAGAATAGAATGAAGGGCAGTAGAATATGTCTATGGATAAGAATAAATACAGTATGTAAATTTGCTAATAAATAAATAGACACTATGGGTGGTATAGGGTAATGCAATGTCCTTGTCAAGGTTGCCAAGTCATGGACACCTCAACAGACACAGGCAAGATGCAATATACAGTAGAAAAAGGGGGTGGGAATAGTGCAATATCAGTATAGACTGAGGTTTAAGATTAAATATAAATATGGTGCAAGGCAGTTCAGTGCAATGATAATGTATCAAAAACAATACTGTAACTGTAAGGTAGAAGTACACATGAGGTAGATGAGCAGAACAGTGTTGATTGACTTTGTTCTGTGAAAGGGTGGGGCTGTTTTTGAGTGTTCAACAGAGTGACTGCTTGGAGGAAGAAGCTGTCTTTGTGTCGGCTGGTTTTGGCAAACAGTGCCCTGTATCGTCTACCAGATGGAAAGAGGTTGAACAGTTTGTGACCAGGATGTGAGGGATCTGTAGAGATTTTTGCTGCCCTTTTCCTGACCCTGGACCGGTACAGGTCCTGGATGGAGGGAAGGTCAGCTCCAATGATCCGAGTTCATCACAAGGCTCCACACATGTGGAGATGTATAGCTAGCCAAGCACTATTTGGAAAATGCAACACTGAACCACAGCAGTGTGAACCTAGCGACACTAGCTGAAAAGCAAAAAGATGGCCGCCACACATACATTTTTCAACATAAAAGTCCTTAGCAAACCAATATTTTTGGTTACATATACGGGTTTGGGTAAGGACTTTTATGTTGAAAAAAAATAATGGCAGCCATATTGGATTTTTTCATTAGTGTTGCTAGCTTCACACTGCTGTGGTTTAGTGGTTCACCAAAGCTTCATTTGCCCATCACTACCCCGAGCGCCGCTGTTGAAGCAGGCAACTCACTGCGCCGGGATTAGTGTGTGCTTCACCTCACTGTGTGTTCACTGTGTGCTGTGTGTGTTTCACTAATTCACGGATTGGGATAAATGCAGAGACCAAATTTCCCTCACTCACAGGATCAAAAGAGTATATATACTTACTTAACAACATGACATGAGTGGCAAGCAACCAAGTCATCTGACACCATCCACCTTAAACTGACCAGAGGAAAAGCTTGTTGAGTTGTAGTGAATATGTGTAGGCAAAAGAGAAAGGCCAGTTTTGCGGAGTTGTGCTCATCCTATTTCTCAAATGTATGGCAAATGCACACTGAGAATACCAAAATGTAGAGACAGTACACAGACTGTAATTGGTAAGGGGATCAAAGAGTAAGTCATCAAATAGAACATTCAACCTGCCGTCATAGCAATCCATCTGGTGCAGTCCATCCAGGGGCACAGGAGATATTTTGAAAGTGAGGGGGACCAAATTGTGAACACAAACCCATAGTGAGATCAGATTTCCAGCTATCGGATCGCCACCTCTGGCCCACTTTCGACCATCATATTTTAAACTTCCCAGAATATTAAGATAATACCATTGATTGTTTTCAAAATATTTTTTGATTAAAATGGTCAAAACTGTGAGATGAGCACAACGCCAGATCTGCCCTCAGACCAGCTTCTTGCTATGTGCAATTCTACTTTTATTTAATTTTTTTAGATTTATTTTACACTACTTGGGCCAATGGTAGAATACTCTAAAAGCAACATGATGTTGATATTTTATGAAGCCATGAATGAATCATCATGCCTATGATCCAAACATAGACTACATGATCAAATAGCCTAGTTAGGCCTACAGTACCTAAATTGTCTGGTATAAACCAAATCAACTCTCCACTATGTGTCTGCAGTTAATATTTGTGCAATGTTAGAACATGTTGGCTTAACAAGTTACCAGTCCAGAACACACAGAAAATTGCAACAGAAAGTTGCCTTTATAATCAACTACTATTTGTTCCAACAGCATTTAAACAAAGCATTTATAAAATTGAAAAAAAAAATATATTACATAAGAAGTAAAATAAAATACTGTTACTGTAACTGTACCACATTATCCCAAGCTTCAAAGAGCACCCCATGTCTGTGACAGCCAGACGTGACACCGCTAAATTCTCAGCTTGTTTATACCCCACACTGAGCAGCGTAAGAAAGGCCCATCACTCTGGGGTGTGGTAGCCTACTCTCTGGGATTTATGCACCAAGGTAACTGAAGTATCCAATTTGTGTCTTGAAATTATGTTTGAAATAAATGTCTTAGAACAAAAACTTTGGGTAGGCCTATATACTTGTATTTTATAGTTAGGCTAGTGAAAACGAGTTGATCAGTAGGCTAGTTGAGTTTGTTTTCAATAAACATAACAGCTAATGTCATGTTGAGCAGGAGATAGGCTACCATAAATCCTCAAATTATGCCGGGATTGATTCTATTTATAGCGGACAAATAAAGGCAGGTTCCCATATTTGCCTATACCATACCAACAATTGCCATAAGTCCACCAGCTAGAAGACATTGCTTCAATTTAAGTCAATGAAATAACACCTCTTCTTAATATTTTATTATATTGTTGGTTGGATTAATAAAGTCGTTTTCCTACTATGGGTCTCCAACACGCGTTCTCAAGCTCATTGTCTTGCCGCCCTTTTCGAGTTAATTGCCAGAGGCTGAAGCCTACTACATTTAACACAATTGTTGCGTGACTCAAGGCATTCCAGCCTACTTAATTTAATAAAAAAGTAGCCTACTAAATCATGCATAATTAAACAATAACTTAATTTAGGCTACTTGGCTACACAAAAAAGGTTTCTATTACAGCACAACCCTATTCAATGAATGGCTGCCTTGTCTCAGCAATAAACAGCGGTGGAAATCCAGACACTTTTTTAACTGCATGAAACATAACAGTGAACCATCAAATATCTCCCAGAGTTCAGTGCCCATCAGTCCCAACATTTAGCAATATAATCAAACAGTCCAAAAGTAAATTAGATCCCAAACCAAACCGAAAATGTTATGCTTTTGATGGCCTACCAGTATGCCGCTCCAAACGAAAAGCATCTCTAATGATGGTTGTTAGTAGACAAACTGGCTTCAGATATCCAACAGAGTGAATATGAGATTGTGCAGTCTTACAGTACTGTAGATGGCTGTGGTTAGTGATGTGATGCTGTTAATGGGGAGTTTTACATAGTTAGCGCAAACCCTATTGGTTTTTATTTATTTAGCGTATATAAGGCTTTTTTTCCTTATCAAAAGTGAGGGGGACGACGGCCATCTCTTCAACACTGCGTGGGACATATCCCCCACGTCCCCGTGCCTCCTGCGCCCCTGAGTCCATCACACCATCCACTGAGCACTGTTAACTGATGACCTCCCTCCTACATTCCTTTGGAATAATCTCCTCACGATCACAAGCACACTTTACAGCAATACATATAGCGTTACACAGCTCTAGCTCCGTGAACTAGAAACAAAGTGGGGGCAGTCTGTCCCTTAAGCAATAACAAAACACTGTGTGGAGTTTCTCGGAAAGCACTGAGGTGTGAGCTATTTCTCATGTGTCTTTTGCCTGGTCTTTCGTTCAAATATAATGTTACTTTGGACAAAAACATCTGCTAAGAAATAAACATAAAGAAACATGATATTATCTATTATCACTTACCCCTTAAGCAGGAGAGTTTTGAACATTCCAACATAAAGTTCTGTTCCACAACAATGTAAGGCTCTAAAATTCTATGTTGAATTCAATGAACCCAGAGCCTTATAGATCTATCCAGAGCCTTATCTCTCTGGATATATCAATGAACCCAAATATTCCTTAGAATGTTCAATTTCCAACATTCCTGTCACACCGGTGTGACGGTACTGGCTTACGGGTTAACAACCTACAGTAGTCATTGGAGATGTTAACAGCGTTTATCAGAGTAATAATACCAGAATATGTATTCACAATAAAATAGCATAGAGTGATAATCTTGAGGGCAAATTTGTGTCAAAGTAAATCTCTACCTTAAGCCACTGTCAAGACTCAAAATATAATTACACTGTGATACTGTGGAGAGGATCCCTACAGACAAACTTCAGCATTTTTAACTTTTCATTTTTAAGTGCAGCCTACCATTGACTTTACAAGTGTGGCAGACTTGGACTTATTTTTGTCTGGGATTACTATTTGCCGTTTTCTTTTCTTTTGTTCACAAAGTCTAGGTCTAGGCCTCTGTTACACTGTCCATGCCTTGGTGACCCTGATTGTCCTGTGGATAAAACCCTCATTTTATTTTTTTTACTGATTTTAAAGGTGCTCTAAGCAATGCTGGGTAACGTCACTTCTGTTGACATTCAAACAAAACAGAGAGCTAGCTCGCTATTTCCTCCCCCTCCCTCCCGTGCAATTGAAACTCTCCTAAACGAGCATCTCCTGTGATTTGCTGGAACAGTTTGTTATGTTTTTATGGTCTAGGTTTGCCCATGTTGTTTTTGTTGCCGTTTTTGGGACACCAGGCAACGTTTTCGTGTTAATTACTCATCTTCGTAAGTCGGTATATAGTTAAATGACTCATTACAGGGCGAATGAACACTCTCGCCCGCCCCTACTGCCTGTAGGCAGAATATCCCACTTGCAAGTTCAGTGTATCGTACCCGCCGACCGAAGCAGGATCAGTTTACAGCACAGAGGCAGGCTAACAAAACGTTAGCGATTGTTGCAAACGTGTGTATAATGACAGAGCTGGCGAAGAAGCAGCAAAAACCCTTGACGGAAGATGCAAAGAAAAGGAAAAGAGCTTCAGACCGAGCGAGGGGGAGTTTTGTAGAGAAAAAGCATCAGGCTTGCCTGGTGTCCCTTTAAATGGTCAAAGGCACAGTGTACAAACATGCCATTGTTTTGTCTTCTTCCAGTCTTCTTCCTTTGGGTTCCTCTTCTTATGCTCTATTTTTGTCCACTTTCATTCTCTTGCCATCTCACTCACTTGTTTTTGGCTTGATTTTGTTATCTAATGTTATTCCTTCATATAACATAAGATCAAAAGATCTTAAGATTACAAGATCATGTTGTCTGTTGAGTATTGAGAATTATGAGTAATATCATAATTCCACTGAGATCAAGATCTTGTCTTTTGTGATATTATGACTAATATTAAAATACCAAAGTCAATTAAACACGCACAATGTCAAATGAAATCTCAGAGAATACGCACATAAATCTTATATGCGTGCCATATGGTTATTGCTAAACAAGATTATTTCCATTTGAAAAAATTGCACAGCAAGTTTAATGTCCCTGTCTGCATGTGCAGTGTGTAGTTGCAGATGATCCTGTGGCAGTGCATTTGGTCAGCCAATAAAAACACAAAAACACACTGTGACTCCTTCATTGTCTGCCTGTAGTTTCTAAAATTCCATTTCAATCTCTCACTCTTGCTTATAAGACTAGCATTGGATTTTCAGCTCTACTGATAAGTTATGTGGCTCTATTCTCAATCTTTTGCTTTGATGAGCATCTGTTGTCTTTGCCTAAATTCTTTGCCTTTAAATCGTCGTCAAGACTCATTAATTTAATTTCACAAAGCTTATTATTCCTTTAAGCTCACTGCATGCTCTCATTGTTGTTTTCTCTGTTTAAAATCTAATCTTCTGAAAGTCGCTTTGGTCAAAAATAATTTAACCCTAACCTTAACTTTAACCTTAACCTTAACATTGCTGTGGCACATGTGAGAGAGAGTCCACCGATGTCCCGCTGTGAGGAATGAGATTGGATGTCTTTCCCTTCCTCCTGGTTCCCACAGGGCCCAGTGATTTTTCTACATTAAGAAGCTCTCTTTTTGGGAGAAGTGCTGTGTGTGCCCTGTGTGTGGAAATGTTATTGATGGGCCCTTGCCACTATTCCTCTCTGCTTCATCCCAACCTGGGTCATTTTACAAGGTGTATGTGACTTACATACTACTTGGATTTAATCCACATTTTAGCTAATGTGAATTACATACACCAAAGTATCTTTAGTTAGAGTTGCCATGAAATTAAATTAACACTCGATGCAACTTGATACTTGGGGATCAATAAATTAACAGTGTTAATATAAGGCCCAAGGATTAATCTGGCAGTAAGTACACACAGACCAATGTTACATCATCTGTTTTTACTGCATGTGAAGTCACATTTAATTTGGATTTGTTTTTGCGAACAGTCCTACAGTCTTACGTTTTTTGACTAAGTGGTTTCAATATTCTGACAATAATCTGGCAAAGTGCTAAGTTTATAATATCTTGAGCAAGATTCAAACCGCAAAAGCCTGCGCAGTGCTCCCACACACCACTAGACTGCTTTAGTTCATGCACAAGAAACCCGGCTCATAATGCCACTAGGCTAGAATTCAATAACTCACAAAGCATAACTTTTTGAGAGAGAGATCAGGCAAATATCCAGTGGACGTGGATTCCCTGTTGCTTTGTACATACACAGGTCAGCGCGTAAGTTCACTGCCTATATTGCAACATAGAGGGTGGCTAATTAAAAAAAAAGTTCAGTCTGTCCACATCACAGTACTCTGCTGTGTGAGTATGTATTTGTTTCAGTGTGTGTGTGTGTGTGTGTGTGTGTGTGTGTGTGTGTGTGTGTGTGTGTGTGTGTGTGTTAGTGTGTTAGTGTCTGTGTGTGTGTGTGTATGTGTATGCACTGTGCAGTAGTCTACAATTTCAATCTTCCAGGCATCTCTCATTCTGTGGGTGATAGAGAACATCTTCTCCTGAATTCTTGACCTCTCACCCGAACCCATTTGTTTGCCACTGTCACACAAACAAAATGAACAAACAAAATTCAATCAATTAAAGACCAACATTTCACATTCTCAGCTTTTTTTAGGTAATCAGCTCGATCAGTTAAAAATGTGGATTAAATCCAAGTAGTATTAAACTGTCAATCAATATTTGCAATGTAATTTAATTGTGAGAAGAACAGACATTTTAAAGGCGCCTCAAAGTCTGCCAAGTCTTACTCACGTAACTAACAACTCACCCCATTTGCTCCCTAGGAAAACAGGGCAGGCTGCATGCAAGGTGCAGTTGTCCTCCAGGCCATTTCGTAGAATGTTATACCAAAGCACCGCAGAGCCCTACAGAGGTAGAGGAGTGGAATGGAGAAATATGTAATGGCCTGTAAATCATGTAGTCTAGCCTTGCAAAGTGTGTGTGTGTGTGTGTGTGTGTGTGTGTGTGTGTGTGTGTGTGTGTGTCCAGTTATTTCAACATGAGAATATTAAGTTTCCTAGTTTCCCACCAGTTATTTCCATGTGTGTGTGTGTGTGAGAGAGTGAGTGTGTGTGTGAGTCTGTGTGTGCGTGGGTGCGTGTGTGTGTGCGTGCGTGCGTGTGCCGTGTGCGTGTGACCTTTTCACCTTTTGTGGTAATAATTCTGCACCTATGTCAGGAAACACTGTAGAGCCCCCCAGTTTGACATCACTCATCTAAGACAAAGAGACAATGTTTTTCAAAAGATCGACCCTATAAAATTGAGAATAACTTAACAGTGAGACAAAAAAATAAACCTTACATATATTAAGATGGTTGCTATTCTTCCACCTTTAAATGCATAGTCAGGGTCATTTGCAAGCTGTGGAGTAAATAACTGGTATTATGACATGAATAAAAGCTCTCAGGCACTGTGAGCTTTTCAGTGTCAAGATTAAGATTTCCTCATATACATACCATAGAGTCGAAATGTGGTTCATATTGTCCACCAATTCCATAGTTGACCACCTGAAAAGGTAATATAGAATATATGAAATATTATTTAATAACAAAAATACACAAATATCATTAATAGTGCCCCATTCATGTCACCCCAGAGTAAAGAGAGAAATCAATGTGTTAAAGTCTACTAGGAATGAGATGCTGAAAAATCGCAGTATCCTGAAATAAAAAAAATAAATTAAAATTAAAGCTAAATAAAGTACACAAAATCCATGAAGGAAACATGGCACTGAGCAGAGCTCCTGGCCAGAGATTACCTGCAGGCTCTCGGCCGTGGTCATGTCTAGACCAGTTATGTCACTCATCCTCTGGTTCAGTTTATGAATGACAGGGTCAACCTCGTCTGTCAGCCAGGTACTGACATTAACACATATGTAAGTATGACATCATCCTATCATCACCAAAAGCCAATATGGACATACTTAACTGGGTTAAACTAGCATGGGATAAAACCAAAATCATAATCAAATCAAAATGATTTTTTTTTGCATTAGGGAAACATTGCAAAAATAAACAAAAGGTAGCCGTATCAGTCATAACCATATGAATGTAAACTAAAGCACTGTTCCATAGAATACAGTTATAGTTTTTTTCGATTGGTTTAGTTTTTCTTGATCGCTTGATGCTTGTGTCAATTCTCACATCACGTTTTCAAAACAGTTAACACCCATGTCTGCACAAAAGCAATAAAAGCATGTCTGCAAAAGGCTGTTACTCTCTCAAAACACTTAAAACAAAGCAAGTTTTGCTTTCAAACAACACATCCTGTCGTCAAATCACCCAATCAGTCATTACAAAATGCAAAATATAGTCCTCAAAATGAGCATGTCTGTTCCATTTATTTCTCTTTTTTCTGGTATCAGAAAAAACTGTGAAAAAACACACTGAATAAAAAATAATTGTATTCCTTCTTCCCAAGAAGTAACTGTCATTGAAGACCAACTAAGCACCTAGACCAGACAAATTTCATTGAACTACAACTTGTCATTTGTCATCGAAATAGACCTACAGTAAACACCTTTTTTACTTTTTTCTTCACCAAATAGGCATACAGTACTTTCTCTAAATGTGCCTTAGTTCCATACTTGCAAATAGCAACACAGAACAGACATGGCATCTCTTATGGATAATGAATGATTGCTGATTGAAGAATTGTGCAAAGGAGTTTCAACACAGGTGTATCAGATATTCAGACTTATGCAAGGAATCTCTACCACCTGTGAAAAGATGTTTTCCTTTTGTTTAGCACAGGGAAACCAATAGAGTTTGGGGTCTTTGAATGACATCTGTGTTAACTGTTTTGAAAAAGGGTGTGAGAAATGTGTGAACCCAATGAAACATGTGAACACATTCACAGAGATGACTTCTGCTGTGCAAAGAAGGTGTTCATGAAGACCAAGAGGAGTTAAGCAGGTCAAAGCAATCGAGAAAAACTGTAATACGATAGATGGGATAGGGATGTCATTCTCAAACCTTTTTGACACACGGGATTCTGTAGACTTGTTTCCAGTTCTGTGATCCATGACCATAGCCCTTTCGAGCTTTGAAATGAAAATAGACAGCTGAACACATAATACCACCACAGACATGAGACAAATGGTCCAAAATACTTCACTACACAGTAACCAGTTAGACTCTCTTAAATCACCTTGGGGCGGGAAAGTCTCTTAATGATGTCTATTTCCTGGTCTGATATGATTTCAAGGTATCTGACAATAGGTGGACTGTCCCACTCCTCCTGCAGTTTGATGGGAGCGTAGAGCCATGGCACACTACCCCCTCCATGGCTATATCTGCAGAACAGTTTCTTCTCTGGTACCTGTGGGTCACACACAACATGCACTGAGCATCCTCCTGGCTGACGACATTCACTCTTGTGGGATGGATGGATGGATGGATGGATGGATGGATAGATAGATAGATAGATGGATGGATGGATGGATGGATGGATGGATGGATGGATGGATGGATGGATAGATAGATAGATAGATAGATAGATAGATAGATGGATGGATGGATGGATGGATGGATGGATGGATGGATGGATGGATGGATATAGATAGATAGATAGATAGATAGATAGATAGAAAGCACTTTATTCATCCATGGAGGGAACTTCAAAATGTCCATGTACTGCACATGTGCAGGAAATGTTCCATTCATCTTAAATGCACCCATGTTATTATCATTTATTGTTTTTATTCATTTGGCAGATGATTCTACCCTAAGCCACCTCCAATGTGTGTGGTGCCTAGGCATCAGACTGATAATGGTGGTGGCGTTTGGACCTTGCTCCACCAGTGGCTCTACTATCTGAGCCACAGGAACAGTCGCTGAAGAGTTTGGTTCCAAAATGCTACTGTATATCCTCCATTTAAATGAATTTTCATAAATCTTTTTTTTTTTTTTTTTATTTTGTTTTCCAGGTAAATTAAAGAACATGTCTTATTAATGTTTATAAAAATGGAGATATAGCGTTTTGGAATTCAACTCTTCATATGGATGTGTGTTGAGTGTTATGGGGCAGTGATATGGTAACTTGCCATTCTGAGGCCTTTGCCTCGACATAAGGCTTCGTACGTGTTAGTAAATAAGCTTCTGGGTATTAGTGAGTCTATGTTGAAGTCGGGTGTCTGGGTCTCAAGCCCCTGAAGGACACTTCGCAGACTGCTGTAGTACATCTGTAGAACCCCAGCCTGTATGTCAGTGGGGTCTGAGAAGACAGAAAGTAGTCTGTTACACCAGGGTAGATCTTGTGGGACTACAGGAACAGAAGCAACAGTAAACACTAATGTGGTAAAGTTACACAGTAGTCATTTATCTATTCGTACCCTCCATAGTACCCTATTCTTATTTATTTGAGCTTACTGATGCCTTAGATTACAGGACAATGGTCTGGTAGAATAGTCAGGCATACCTCAGGTTCACACCTTCTGGTTGATAAAACTGCAAAGAGTAGCCTATGGGGTGAAGTAGAGCTTAAAATGGCCTACCCTGGCTCAGAAGCTGCTGGATAAAGCTGAGTGGCAGGTTCTCGTTCTGTAAGAAGGTTGTGAGAGAGTGAAGGCCGTCCACTCCCAAGCCCAACAGCCTCAGAGTTTCAGACAGCCAGCTGAGGTAAAGCGGGTACTTCAGGTTTTTATATGCGACCATGGCTATATGGAAGGTTTCATCTGGGTGCAAGAAAGTTGTGGCAACCAGACCTGTCAGAACTAACAACAAAAAGCAAGAGTTTAACAAAGTAAATGGCATCTATGAAGAGAAAGAGGGATGGTCACTGCTGTGAGAATTATTTAAAAAATACAATATACATGTATTTGGTTTAGGTAAAATACAAACAAAATGTAGTTCTTTTATGGATGTTTGTGTCAGCATTGCTCCTTGCCCAACAATCATTCTGCTGAGATCAGGTATAATATTATTATGATACAATTGAAAAAATGGGAAATACAGAAAACCCCTTACCTGACTGTTCTCTACCCATGATGCTTTTTGGCTCTAGTTGGTATGTGTCTTGTAGCCTGATGAGAGCCAGAGCTATCCCATCCACATCTATGTGTGTTGGCAGAGCCTGAGATTTAAGCTTTACCATTTTGAGGAATTCTGTTCATAAATAAAAAGGGATTGGAAAAACAAATAAGGTGTTTAAGGTCATGAAGGGCTGTTTACACAGGGCTGTTCTTAACGTCCTCAGGTCAGATTGAGGCGAGGAAAGATTTATGTCAACAACAGATGTGAAATCACCTTCTCAAAGTAATGGAACCAATTCCCTAAATAAACTAGATGCACCGCAAATCGGTACAAAATATGACTGCCGCTCAGTCCTGCACATTCTCTCCACAAAAATAAATTACGCTTGTTAATTTGTCTCCATCTCCTACTCCATCCCTTACTCTTGCAACTTTTGTGTATGTAAATGAGTGTGTGCATAGTGTGTGTTTGTTTTTGTGTATATTGTGTGTTTGTGTATGTGTGTTTATCTGTGTGTGTGTGTGAGTGTGAGTGTGTGTGTGTGTGTGTGTGTGTGTGTGCCTGCTTGCCTGCATGTGTGTGTGTTTTTATGTGAGTGTGTGCGTGTGGGTGTGTTTATGTGTTTGTGTGGGGGTGTTTATATATATGTGTGTGTGTGTGTGTGTGTGTGTGTGTGTGTGTGTGTGTGTGTGTGTGTGTGTGTGTGTTTTGAGGAATTCTGTTCATAAATCAAAAGGGATTGGAACAAACCTGAACACAGGTCACAGGTCATGAACACAGGGCTGTTCTTAACTTCCTCAGATCAGATTGGGGTGAGGAAAGCTGGATGTCAACAACAGAGACATCCCTTTCTCAAAGTAATGGAACCTTTCCCTAAATTCCCGCTCTACCTCAAATGAGTGGATATGGGATGGGTTGACATGGCCCCTTGAGACCAACATACAAAAACAAGTTGGTTATCCTAGGCCCTATGGTTCTCAAGATATTCACAGAAAACTGTGTCTTTTCGGGGGCCCGGTGTGGCGGGTGGGCGACGGATCAAACGATTAACAATGGTTCTGTCTAATCCTTGTGTGGCTGGATCATTTATGATCCATCATGGCTACATGCCCACCAAGTTTCGTGCAAGTGTTGGGAGAGCCTGGAATTTAACCTTTACCACTTCCCACCACTAGGAGTTCTGCAATAAGCAATAAGCATAGACAAACTTCTTGGTGCGCAGGTCAAACTTAAAGTTAAATTTATCACGTCTGACAGCAGATGGTGAATAAGCTGTCGGGTTGTTCTCAACCTTCTCAGGTCAGACTGGGGTGAGAAAGGATGTTTTTATTGAGGTGGAAAAGGTCACATTTTTCAAATGATTGAAAACAACCTGTGACGAGTGTACAGAGGTGGTAAAAATCCACATTGAGACAAAGGAGAGAACAAGAGAAGGCTAGACCAGCGGTTTTCAAAGTGGGGGGCCAGCGAGGGGGTGCCAGGGGGGCCTCAGCAAGTTGGAGGGAAAAATAAAAGCAACAACTATACCTATTACTATGAGGGTTGTTATACAATGCCATTATAATAATCTGACGCATATCTGAACGTTATATTTCCCATGATAATGAGGGAATAATAGTAGAGTGATAGCTCTCATAGCAGAAAGCCCCAAATAAAATGTTTACACACTATGCTCCATCACGAAGTGCTTGTGGCTAAAATAATTATTAGGATTAGCTTAATGTATTTTTACATTTGTTGTAGTATTGTCCATGGGTTTAATCAAGGGGGTCCTTGGCCAGAACCTAGTGGTATTTGGGGGGCCTTGTCGTGGAAAAGTTTGGGAACCCCTGGGCTAGACGATCAACAGCGGTGTTTCAAGCGAAGCAAGGGTAATGGATGAACTGGCCTGGTGTTGAGAAGAGGAAGATCAGCTGGAGGGAAATATGGGCTATAGATGCTAACGACATTCAATTCATTGTTGGAGCCACTTATGATATTCGGCAGATCAGGCAGTCTGCCGAGAGACCTGCCCCAATGGCCATCATTGGACCATTAAACCACACAATGATCTAAAACATACAGCCAAACAAGGCAAGAAATGGTTAACTGAGCAGTTAACTAAGCAGATTTCACTATGAAACTTACCCAGTTGATTACTTACATTAATATGAGAAAAAAATGTATTACAAGTTTTCTGTAATGTAATGTTTACATATGCAAATTAGGCATTATCTAATTAAATATGCGCTAATTTGCATACATTTTAAAGCAAGAAACCTGAGCATTGGATACAGCCAGGTTCAAAATTATGTTTTCATTGTGTTCAGATAATAGATGTTGAAAAATGTACAGAGGGATTTATGAATATCTACTTTAGTTATCCTGTAAATCCGAATATGATGTCAATAGGCATAAAATGTTTTTAGGCATAAAATGTTATGTAAGTCAGGCTAGGAATAATATATCTACAAACCCTTCTGTAAAGATCTTCGAAATATAGTTAGGCATAAGTCTAGAAAGTTTGGTGTATGTACATGCTTCTGAAGTGGAGTTTCCTTGCTCAGAGTGGGAGAGGAAACTCGTTTTGACAAAACAGCCTTGAAAGACAGCCATTCCGTTCTCAGCCTAGACTCGTCTTTGAACTTTCGCGATTGGTTGCTGATACAAAGGAAGTGTCCATATATGGATCACTTAGCGTGATACAGGAAAATACAGAGCTTTCCAACGGTACTACACACGATATGTTTTGGGTCACAGTCACGGGAGTGCATGCAAGGTTAGAATGCTAACTTTCATGAATTTAGGATAAATATACAGGCTAAAGTAGACACAATATAATGAAATAAACACCTAAATGTGTAAATCAGACTTTTTGTTGTAGTAGTGTGATAGAATACATGCTAAGGTAACAGACTAGCTCAAAATCTCGAAATTGACCAGTGCATGAAAAAAACGATGTTTTCACCTGCCGTGTCTCGCCTTAATACATCTGGGCCCAGGGGCCCGAAAGTTCATAATCCGGCCCATGCTCACCGCTAGGTGGAGGCCCAAGCAAAAAGGATCCGAAGAGAACCCTTGTAAGGGGTACTGAAAAGCTTACAGAGGCCTTCAGACCTTGAGCCCCTGCCCCCGCCGGACAGCTTTAGGCTGGAGTTGGCGGTGGCCCTGGCTGCGAGCAGAGCAGAGGTGGAGCTGCAAGGAGGTGGTGCCTTGAGGATCGGACGGTTGGCGGAGCCTGTTTGAGTCGGCGCTCTTTACAAAAATAAGGGGGAAAAAAGTTTGTAGTGTGAAATCCGATGGCACGAGCCAGAGAGAAGGTCTAGGCCTTAGCGCTATCATGGCGGTGGAGGACAGCTCTGCGACAAGGCAGCAGAGGAGGGACGCCAACGGTAGCTGTAGTCTGATTGCGCAGCGTGGTCCGGCTGCTATGGAACTGGAGTCTGCTGCCCCGACTGGCGAGACGACGGAGTGGAGCATCGGAGGTGCAGTGCCAGTTACGGTGCTCAGCGCCGGGGAGTCTGTGGCAGTGGAGGCTAGGCCCCGCCAGGTGTTGGAGGAACGGACTACCTTTTTTTTTGTACCAGACCAGGTGACTGCTAGCACGCCCCGCATTGGGCCGCTGGTGGTTGTGGTTCCCCAGGGTGAGTAGGGCTCTTGCAGTGTGTGCACCCCACCTGCTGTGTGGCAGTGCCAGAGACTAATTGCTGGACTGAATGTCTGAACACCCGCGCCGAGGATGGCAATGGCTTGCTGGGGGAGCTGTGCAATGCCAGCCTGCTGGACTGTGCTTGAGATTCCCACGATGTTTCGCGCTGGGGATTCTGGGAAAACTAAATGATCATCTCAATACCAATGTTTCCCAAAAGGCTTGTCCCAAGGAGAACAGTATTACCTTAAACACACATGAGGAAACTGAACAGTCCAATCAGTAGACTAGGATAAGCTAGCCAACTATGCTACTTTGTTTACAATATTTCCAGGCTTCAACCAGACAGCTGAATGTGGTAGAGTTGTAATAGAAATAGTAGGCCTAAGCTATAGACTAATCTGCATAAAAGTGTGTGTCATAAATATCAGACATTCAGTATTCTCTCTTTTTATATCAGGATATAAAATAATACAGATATATTACATTGTAATCCTCTGGTATTCTAAGGTAGGCTATTGAAATGTCTAGCCCCCCCCCCCCAAAAAAAAGAAAAATCGAGGTTTGTATCAAACCGTGGGTCACAAATCGTGATACGAATCGAATTGTTAGGTTGGTGTATCGTTACAGCCCTACTGTATATCTCTACAGCCCTATCCTCCAAAAATCTGTCTAGATTGTACCAAAAAACTCAGCTTAATGAGAGTAAAATGTGACCAAACCAAGTTTAAACAGTGATTTTTCTTGAAAATGTCAGATATGGACTCAGCATCTCCAGTAACCCCTAAAAACATACTAACATTGTCCATTTTGGCCAAGCAGCTCTTATAATATGATCAATATAGGATATTATGCTAATTTATGCTAATTAGTTCAATTACACAAATTGCCCAACATATGCAAATTAGCATCCGGCAGTTTCTGCATGCTGGGAACCCATACTATATATTTCCATCATAAAACTTTGGTGTACTCAACATTTCCGGGTCCACAATGGGGCTCTATGGGCTGTCCACCAGACTATAATTACGGACAACAGAAACCCAGAAACCCTAAAAGCACGCCATATGGCAACAGTGGTTCCCATATTCCAGGAAGAAACCTTGAGCAGAACCTGACTTAATAGGGGAAGCCCATCTGCTTTAATGGCAGCAGTCGAATGTAGAATAATCCGAAAAAGTAGTCTACAAGATAAGATGAATTAACTAAAGGCTCTCTTATACAGGTAATGTATTTTTTCAGGTCTTTTTGAAAGATATTCACTGAAGCTCGATGGTGTTTTAAGCCCCCACCGTCGACTTCAAGGCAGTGCTGCGACCGTCGACTTCAAGACACCTAACACTAACCCTTGCTTAAGCCTAGTGCCTTCAAGGCACCTAACCCTAACACTTGCCTGACCCTAGTGCATTCCATGCAGCGCTGCCTAGAAGACGGCGTTGGGGGCTTAAAGGTGCGATTTGTAGGACTGTTACCGAATGTTCTGTAGGCCAAAATCAAAACACTGGTGAACGTTCTCAAGACTACCAGACGCGAGCCTCTCCTGGGTTGCCAGATGTAATGAAGACTTAGCTAACGTTAGTTGACATGCAGCTGCTTTAACGTTTCTCCAACCATGACCCAGCTACACATTACGGAAACAGTGAAAACAAAAAATACCTCTCTAACCAACGTAACATATTTAGCTGAAGTTAGCGATGCAGATGAAGTTTAGCCTAGGCTACCTGTTGTGGAGAAATATGGCCAGCTCTCGTCAAACTTGATATTCTTCATTTGATCTAAGACGTCACCATCTCAGGAAGCTTCTCCGATGTCCACTTAATTTGTTTCTTGTTTTAATTTTGGAAATTTGCCTGCCTCTCGGGCGTTCATGACTACAACTGACAGCTGTTGACAGTTGGCCTTTGCTAATTTGGCAACCCAAATAGGAGGACGCTAGCCCATTATTAATCGCTATTCTAGAATTAATCGTTCAAAACATAAAAGAAAATTCCAAGAGATTCGCCCGTAACTCATTTTTTTTCCATGGGTTTTACGGGTTTTAGAGAGTAATGTTGTCAAATAAGCCATTGCTTCAATTCATCGTGTTTCCTTACTCTCTGACAACATATGGTGATCATTTTTGGAATGGTTACAGTTTATTTTCCATTATTTCCTACATACTGGTTCTTTAAAACACCAAACACCTTCACTGAACTCGCCTGTTTAATATACAGAGGCAGGGTGTTCCATAGCTTTGGGGCATAATGGACAAAAGCAGCTTCTCCACTTTGCTTGTGGAGCACTTTGGGTACAATTAAAAGATTAGCATTAGAAGATCTAAGTTTCCTTTGTGGTTGACAAGATATTAAAAGCTCAGAGATATGAAGGTGCTAAGCCATTCAGAGCTTTGTAAGTAGCCTAATTAACATAACCCGGGGCGTCATGCAAGCCAAAATTCTTGGGGGGCACAATCAGGATGGGGTGCTGAGGTTTCAGTGCTGAGTAAGGTTAACACTAAATATTTGAATATTTTACTAGGCCTAATATATTTTTCATTACCATAATGGCAAGCAATAGGTACCTCATTTGTACTGTAAGTTGCTACCTGCAAATCATGAGCAATTTTGACCTGATACATGAGAGACTGCTATTATTTTCTTGCCCTCTACATCACGGTCATAGCAATCCTATTTATATAAAACAACTGTAGGCCTCCTTTTGAATGGGTAGCCTATCCCTTTTCACTACATGGATTAGCTGCCAGATACGTGAAAAGAACAAGGGGAGAAACATCAACGCGATGCCTTGGCCTATACTTGGTTGGATTTTGTAGTTACTGCAAAATTAACACCCTCGTTTCTATGAAACTGGAAACAATTGAACCAGGAGACTTTGTCACGTACAAGACAAAACAGAACAGATGTCTGTTAGCCAAATATTTGTAATATTTGTAAGAGTAGTCTACGTTATACTGACACAACATAGGCTAACGTTAACGTAGCTTCTGAATTCGCGGCCAACATCAAATCCATAGTTCTAACTTTTTAGCACTAAGTCAACATTTCCAGGTCAACCACAAAAAATTCCACTATTTTTTATTGCTTAGCCTACTTACCACTTGAACACCATTGATTGTAACCAAAAACTGTAACTGTAACAGTTTAACTGTTCAAACTGTAGCCTAAAGTTAACTGTAACACATTACATTACATTAGGCCTACATTACATTTGGCTGACGCATTTTTAACCAAAGCGACTAACAACATGGTAAACAGTTTAAGTTTTAAAGCAATTCTCAACACTTTTAGGACAATTTAAAAACGGTAGAATACAGTAAGAATAAGTGCATCAGTGAGTGCTGTTTTTAACAGTTACGTGTCAGTTCAAGACAGCTGGTAAGTGCTAGATCAGCAAGACTTGTTGTAAGTGGTGCTATGAGAGATGTTCTCTAAAGAGCTGGGTCTTCAGGAGTTTTTTGAAAATGGAGAGGGATGTCCCTGCCCTTGTAGGAACTGGCAGTGTGTTCCACCAATGAGGAACAACAGATGAGAAAAGTCTGGGTTGGCCTGAGCGTACCGGTGATAGAACTAGACGTCGTTTGTCTGAGGAGTGCAGCGGTCTAGAGGTAACGTATGTCTGTATGAGGGCATTCAAGTAGGTGGGAGCAGAACCAGAGACTACTTTGTAGGCAAGCGTTACAGCCTTGAATTTGATGCGGGCCGCCATAGGTAGCCAGTGTAGCTGGATGAGCAGCGTGGCTTGTTAATACCAAGGCTTTTAATACAAACTTTTGGTTTGACCTGGTGTGCCAGGTTCCCAAGATTACTAAGAACAATGTCTCACTTTGATTATGGTCCAACCAAAAGTACCTCTGTTTTGTCATCATTTAGGCAATCAAAGAACAAAGATATCAGTATCGGTATCGGTTATCGGACAAATCGTTATTTTATACATCAGGTATCAGCCCAGAATTTCTCAATCGGTGTATCCGTACAATTTATATTCCATAAAAGTGCAACACACTAGCCTAGAAATCTAGACGCACCCTAGCGGTGGCAAATTAATTTGCTCAGCCCGTCTAGTAGCAAACCATAGGAATTTCTATTGGCTGACGCCGTGGACGTCATCCAATCACAGCGCTCTATTTTGTTAGAGAGTCTTAAGGCGGGCTTAACAGGATGACGACAGTCCCAATGACGGTGAACAACAAGGGAGGTTGTTATGAATAAGAGTTGTTTGAATCGGCGTTGGCGTCAACTTTGGAGTAGTTGGACTTTTGCTTTTCTTTGAAAGTTGAGCAACACAATGCACTTAAGTCATTCCTTTCGAAGAAGGATGTATTTGCCGTTTTGCCGACCGGATACGGAAGAGAGAGAAAGACCCACCTTTCTTCAATTATGATTATGATGTGGAGATAGTGAATTTGAAAGTTTTGTAGGTTTTAGTGTCATTTTTGTACTTTTTATGATCATTTTGTATGTTTTTTTAGTCATTTTGTATGTTTTTTTAGTCATTTCGTGTTTTTTGGTCAGGGGCTAGGGCTTGTGTGTGTGAGTGTGTGCGTGTGTGTGTGTGTGCATGGGTGTGGGTGTGTGTACAGGGGTGTGTGTACCGGGGTGGGTGTGTGTACAAGGGTGGGGGTGTACAGGGGCGTGTGTGTGTGTGTGTGTGTGTGCATGGGTGTGGGTGTGTGTACAGGGGTGTGTGTACCGGGGTGGGTGTGTGTACAGGGGTGGGGGTGTACAGGGGCGTGTGTGTGTGTGTGTGTGTGTGTGTCCAGGGGTGGGGGCGGTACACGGATGTGCTGGTAATGGGTGAGCGTGTGTCCAGGGGTGGGAGTGTGCAGGGATGTGCTGGTAATGGGTGAGCGTGTGTCCAGGGGTGGGAGTGTGCAGGGATGTGCTGGTAATGGGTGAGCGTGTGTCAAGGGGTGGGGGTAAAAGTATGGGTAAAGATAGCAAAGTAAAAATGGCTAGTTTATCAACTCCTGAAAATGCGGGTCCTAGTAGCGAGTGGCTAAGCGGGGCCCCTAAGAGAAAAACATTAAGAGAAATCATTAAGAAAAGACACAAGAGAAAGCTATAGGCATCAGTATAGGCATCTGTTGAGTATGGATGCTTTTGAATTTGGCGGGGGTGCTTTTGGTAGGAGTCATGTGTCTGGGGGGGGGGCTGTGGGGTGTCTCATGTGCAGGGATGCATGGTGTGTGTCATGAGGTGATCATGGGAGTGTCATGCCTAGACAATTATCAAAATGAGTCTGGTCAAATGAGTCTGGTCAAGTTTAAATGCAGTTTTAAATTCAAATTCATCAAGATTTTCATCAAGTCATCGGAAAGAATAAAATGTATCAGACAGTAGAACGGTGGAGAGAGGGTAGGGGGATGGGTCAAAGGTCTGTGTGTGTGTGTGTATGTGTATGCGTGCGAGTGTGTGTATGTGTGTCTGAGAGAGGGGGGAGAGAGAGAGGAGGGTTTGTCTGACTGGGTGTATGCTTCAAGTTTTAGCGATATGAACCTGAATAAAAGAATCAAGGAGGTGATGATGCCAAGGTGATGTGTGCTAAAATAAAAATATAGAGCCTAAAATTACATTACATTTTACATTTGGCATGTTTCTAACAACATGGTAAACAGTAAGTTTTAGACTAAAATAAAAACATTAAACAGTAAGAATAAGTCCTGAGTTTTTTTAGCAGTTACTTGAAGTTTAAAACGGGGGTGAGGGTCATGACTTGTCTAATGTCATGGCTCTCTAAAGAGCTGGGTCTTCAGGTTTTTTTGAAAGGGAAACTTTCAAAAGCTGAACTGGGTGGGTCATGCATGTCTAATGTCATGGCTCCAGGGCCCTGAGGGAATAGGTGGTGTGTGTGTGTGTGTGTGTGTGTGTGTGTGTGTGTGTGTGTGTGTGTGTGTGTGTGTGTGTGTGTGTGTGTGTGTGTGTGCTTGCATGCTTGAGAGTGAGAAAAGAAAAGGTTGGAATGTTTAGTAATGTTTATGTTTTTAGATGATTAAACTGAATGTGAATGAACTGAATGATCTGATCCTATCCAGAACC